>NC_137894.1:26041132-26336302 GCF_963455335.1 Martes martes | reverse complement strand
CAGGACCCTGAGATCATGACCTGAGCAGAAGGCAAAGGCTTAACCCACTGAGCTATCCAGGTGCCCCCTATGTTGATTTTTAAAAGTTTTGTAGTTTCAGATTTTACATTTAAGTCTGTGATCCACTTTGAGTGAACTTTTATATAAGTTATGAGGCATAGATAAAGGTGCTTTTTCTTTTGCCTGTGAATATCCTATTACTCAAGAACCGTTTATTGTAAGGTTATCTTTCTTATGTTAAGTTGCTTTTGCACCTTTGTCAAAATCCCCTGGGCATATTTACATGAGTCTCTTTCTGAGTCCTCTCTTCTGTTGATATGTGCGTGTATGACTCTGCTCACACCACACACTCTTAGTTACTGTAACTATAGAGTAAATCTTGCAATTTGTAGATTGGTCCTCCCACTTTTTTCAAATTGTGTTAAATATTCTAGATCATTTGCCTTTCCATATAAATTATAAAATAATGTTGTTTATAGCTATAAAATATTATTCTGGAATTTGATAGGAATTGCATTAAATCTGTATATAAATTTGGGGGGAGTTGACGTATTTACTATGTTGAATCTTTTAGTCCATAAACATGACTTATCCTTCCATTTATTTATAGATATTTGATTGCTTTCATTAGTGTTTTATGGTTTCCAGTGTTTGAGTCAGTACATGCATTATTAGATGTACACCTATTTAAAATTTTTTTTGTGTTATGTTAGTCACCATAAACTACATCATTAGTTTTTGATGCAGTGTTCCAAGATTCATTGTTTATGTAAATTTTTTCCCTCCCTCCTTCCCTCTCTCCCTCTTCCTTCCTTCCTTTCCATTTCTCTTTTCCTTCCTTCTTTCCTTCCTTCCTTGCTTCCTTCCTCCCATCTTCCCTTCCTCCCTTCCTTTCTTCCTCCCTTCCTTTCTTTCTTCTTACCTCCCTTCTTCTCTCTCTTTCTCACTTTCTTGCTTTCCTCTGATTTTGGCATAAGGATAACACTAACTTCATAAAATTACTTGGGAAGTGTACCTAATTTTTTATTTTCTGGAAGAAATTGGGTAGAATTGGTGCTAGTTCTTCTTTAAATGTTTGGTATCACTTTTCAGGTAACTATCTGAGTCTGGAGATTTATATTTTGGGAATTTAAAAACTCAAATTCAGTCTACTTAATAATTACAGGATTATCCAATTATCTATTTTATATTGGGTGAATTGTGTTCACTTCTGCTTTTTGAGGAATTGGTCCTTTCAGCTGAGTTGCCACATTTATGTGTGTAGAGTTGTTCAGTATTCCATTATTATCCTTTTTTTTTTTTAAAAGATTTTATTTATTTATTTGACAGACAGAGATCACAAGTAGTCAGAGAGGCAGGCAGAGAGAGAGGAGGAAGCAGGCTCCCCGCGGAGCAGAGAGCCCAATGCGGGGCTCTATCCCAGGACCCTGGGATCATGACCTGAACCGAAGGCAGAGGCTTTAACCCACTGAGCCACCCAAGTGCCCCTCCATTATTATCCTTTTGATGTCTGTAAGGTCTGTGGTGATGTTCCCCATTTCATTCCTGACATTGGTAATTTCTATTCTCTTTTTTTTGTCAGTCATGCTAGAGGTGTTTAACAATTCTGTTAATGTTTTCAGAGAAGAAGCTCTTTGTTTCCTTGATTTTCCTTGTTGTTTTTCTGTTTTCTACTTCATTGATTTTCTTGCTCTTATGTTTATTATTTTCTGCTACTTTCCTTAGGTTTATTTTACTCTTTTTTCCCTAGGTTATTGAGATGAGAGTTTAGATTATTGATTTGAGACCTTTTCTCCTTCCCAATATGAACATTTAATGCTGTAAGATTCCCCCCATCACTGCTTTACCTTTATTCCACACATTTTGATATGTTGTATTTTCATTTTGTTTGGTTCAGTATAATTTTGGTTTCTCCTGAGACTTCCTCTTTGACTTCTGGATTATTTAGAAGTTTTAATTTTAATTTTCAAGTATGTAGACTCTCTGCTTGTTTTTCTGTTATTAATCTCTAATTTGATTTGATTCGAGTGTGACTGTAGAACATACTGTGTGGTTTCAATTCTTTTAAATTTTCTGAGGTTTGCTTTATGACCCAAGTTGTAGTATATCTTGGTATATGTTCTTTGGGCACTTAAAAAGAATGTTCTGCTGTTGTTGGGCAGAGTTTTCGACACATATCATTTAGATCCTCTTGGTCGATGGTGTTCTTCAGTTCTTCTATATACTTGCTGATTTTCTGTGTAATTGTTCTATTAACTGCTGAGAAAGAAATGAAATCTCTAACCATACAACTGCACATCTCTCTTTCTCCTTTCAGTTCTGTTAGTTTTTCATCACTAATTTTGCAGGTTTGTTGTTTGCTAATACACATTTAAAATTTCCATGTCATTTTGATAAATTGACCCTTTTATTATTATTCTATAATCTCTTTTTCTGTACCTAGACATTTTGTTTACCCTGAAGTTTATCTTATATCAACATAGCCACGTGAACTTTCTTTGGATTAACTCTTGAATGATATATCTTTTTCCATCCTTTCACATTTTAGCCTACTTAAATTATTTTTGTAGTTAATTTCTTATAGACTGCACATAGCTGAGTCATGTTTTATAATCCACCCTTCCAATTTCTGTCTTAATTGTTGTATTCATACCATTTATATTCAATGAAATTTTAATATGTTAGGGCTGTGGGTTAAGTGGACATATTTTGTAATTCCATTATATCTCTAGTACTTTAAAATTATTATTATTTTTTATTATGTTATGTTAGTCAACATTCAGTACATCATTAGTTTTTGGTGTAATGTTCCAAGATTCATTGTTTACATATAACACCCAGTGCTCCTTGCAATATGTACCTCCTTAATACACATCGCTGGGCCAACCCATCCACCTCCCCTCCTCCCCTCTAAAACCCACAGTTTGTTTCTCAGAGTCCACAGTCTCTCATGGTTCATCACCCCTTCTGATTCCCGCCCCCCTTCATTTTTTCTCTTCCTTCTCCTAATGTCTTCCATGCTATTCCTTATGTTCTACCAGTAAGTGAGACCATATGATAGTTAAATTTCTCTGCTTGACTTCATTCAGCATAATCTCCAGTCTCATCCATGTTGATGCAAAAGTTGGCTATTCATCATTTCTGATGGCTGAGTAATATTCCATTATACATATGGACCTCATCTTCTTTATCCATTCATCTGTTGAAGGGCATCTCAGCTCTTTCCACAGTTCAGCTATTGTGGACATTGCTATTATGAACATTGGGGTTCATATGTCCCTTCTTTTCACTACATCTGTATCTTTGGGGTAAACACCCAGTAGTGCAATTGCCAGGTCATAGTGTAGCTCTAAATTCAACATCTTGAGGAACCTCCACATTGTTTTCCAAAGTGGCTGCACTAACTAGCATTCCCACAACAGTGTAAGAGGGTTCCCCTTTCTCCACATCCTCCCCAATATTTGTTGTTTCTTGCCTTGTTAATTTTTGCCTTTCTAACTGGTGTAAGGTGGTATCTCTAGTATTTTTAAATGTATCTCTTCTATAGCTTTTTCAAGTGGTTTCTCTAGGTGTTAAATTATATATACATTATTTATCATGGTCTCATAGTTTTATCATTTTATCAGTTTGAGGAAAATTTAGAAAAACCTTACCTCACTCTATATCCTTTTACCTCCCTCATTTGTGATAAAATTGTCTTAAATATTTCCTCTACATACATTGATAACTACATCAGAGAGTGTTATAATTTTTTCCTCAAAATCAAACATAATTTCGAAAAATTAGAAAATCCAGGAGAAGAGGGAAACTGTTGGATTTACCTGTGCTTTTCTGGTTTCCGTTGTTCTTTTTACCTTCCTGATGCTCCAAAATTCCTTCTTTTATCTGTCTTTTTGTGTTTTTTAACTTCCCTTAGCCATTCTTTTAGGATAGTTCTGCTGGCAACAAATTCTTTTAGTTTTCTTCCATCTAAAAAGGTCTGATTTCACTTTAATTCTTGAAGGATATTTTCACTGGATGAGGAGTCTAGGTTGACAGAAACCATGGAGGCAGAAGTGGCATAGTACTTGTTCAAGAAACAAAAGAAAACAACAAGTTATATGAATTTTAAGAATTCTGTATTGACAGTTCTTTAGTCTCATTTCTTGAAAAAATATTGTGCTGCTTCTTCTGCCTCCATGGTTTCTGTCATCTGAATAGTTTTTACCCTGTAAGTATGTTGTTATTTCTCTGTTAGTGGTTTCAAGACTTTTTGTTTTGTCTTTAGTTTTTAGAAGTTTGTCCGTGATATGTTTTGATGTGGAATTTTGGGGATTTATCCTTTTTAAAAAATCATTAAATGTCTTGGATCTGTTGGTTTATGTGTTTTGCCAAATTTGGGGAGTTTTCAGTCATTCAAGTATTTCAAGTTCATTTTCAAGTACTTTCAGTACTTCAAGTATTTTTTCAGCTACAGAATCTTTGTCTACTGGGATTCTGATTACATAAATGTTAAATCTTGTCATTGTCACACATGTTTCTGATGTTCTGTAAATTTTTGTTTTTTACTCTATCATATTGGATTTCTGTTGTTTTGAGTTGTTTTCTTACCCCCCCTCCGTTTTGTTGTTGAGTTCATCTATTGAGTTTTTAATTTTGCTATTGTGTTTTTCATTTCTATTTAGCTCTTCTTTTCTGAGACTGTTTCTTTGCTGAGAATTTCTGTTTTTTCCAATGTTTCAAGTATGTCTGTTATTTTTTGTTGTTATGTTTTTATTTGGGCTTCCTTAAAAATTTCAGTCAGATAATTTTAACATCTCTCATCTCAGTGTTGCCATTTATTTTCTGTCAAGTTGAGGTTTTCCTGGTTATCACTGTTGACAGCTGATTTTTTAAATTGAAACCTTATGAGTTTCATTGCACATTTTAGAAATTATGAAACTTTATATTCCTATTTAAAGTTCATCTTTAACTTGCTTCCTCTGACACCACTCCAGCAGAAGTGCCTGGTACTGCCTCTTTGCTTCCAGGTGGTGTTAGAAGTCCAAGTTCTTTACTTATCCTCAGTTGACATCAGGATGAGGAAGGAAGGATTCTTTATTATTGCTGAGTGAGGATGAGAGCTCTGGCTCCCCACTGGGCTTTTGCTGATACCATCCCACATGGAAGAAGGTAGTTCATCTTATTACTTCTCCTTATGTGTCCCCTAATGACACCATTGTGGGTGTCCTCATTACTACCAAGCAGTGGTTAAAGTCCTGACTTTCCACTTGGCCTCCTCTGACACCTTAGCAAGAAGGGGGAAGGGTTCCTTTTATTGCAGGAAGTAGTCTCTGCCTACACAGGGAGGTGAGGGGTGTGTAGGGAGGTGGTGGGGCTCCTTAATACCCAGCAGAGATGAACATCCCAGATCCTCATCAGTCTTTTCTGACCAAATAGGGATGGGGGCCTGGACCCTTTATTTCAGTCTGGGAGGGTGGAGGTTTAGGTACCTCATGTGGCCTTTGTTGACTTGGGTCAATGTTGGTTTGCAGTGTTTGGCTACAGTAAAGCAGTTATTGTCTAAAAGTTTTCTGTTCTATTAAGCTGCACCTTCACTACTCCTTTGGGTAGAAAAAGAAAGCTTTTCTTGGGACTTTTTTGGTTTGTGCTTGTTGGTGTTTCCAGGTTTCTAACTTCTTCAGCACCCTGTCTGGGATATATGCGACAAAATAAAAATTCAGGGGCCTCACTGCTGTGCCATTTTTTGGGTCCCTAACCAGTTTGCTTTCTTCTCTAACTTTTGGAGTCTTCTAATGGTTGTTTTGTACAAAATGTCAGGTTTTTAATTGTAGTTAGCAAGAAGAAGAGGGAAAAGTAGGTCTACTCTGTCTTCCTGGGAGCAAAAGTCCTGAGATGTATCAGGAAAGATGTATTTTGTCAGATGCTTTTTCTGCATCAGTTAAGAGGATCATATGGTTTTTGCCTTTTCTTTGATTAATGTGTCCTAACATGTTAATAGATTTGTGAATGTTGAACCACCTTTGTATCCCAGGAATAAATCCCACCTGTTTGTGGTGGATAATCCTTTTAAAGATTATTTATTTATTTATTTGACAGACAGAGATCACAAGTAGGCAGAGAGGCAGACAGAGAGAGAGGGGGAAGCAGGCTCCCTGCTGAGCAGAGAGCCAGACTCGGGACTCGATCCCAGGACCCTGGGATCATGACCTGAGCCGAAGGCAGAGGCTTTAACCCACTGAGCCACCCAGGCACCCTGGATAATCCTTTTAATGTACTGTTGGATCCTATTGGCTAGGATCTTGTTGAGTATTTTAGCACCCATGTTCATGGTCTCTTCAGATTATCTATTTCTTCCTGTTTCAGTCTTGGTAGTTTTTAAGTTTCTAGGAAGGCTTCTATTTCTTCCAGATTGCTTAATTTGTTGGCATATTGTTGCTGGTAATAATTTCTAATAATTGTTTCTCTTTCCTTGGTGTTAGCTGTGATCTTTCCCCTTTCATTCATAATGTTATTGATTTGGGTCATTTTTCTTTCTTTTGGATAAGTCTGGCCAGAGGTTTATCAATCTTAATAATTCTTTCAGTGGATCAGCTTCTAGTTTTGTTGATCTGTTCTACTATTTTTCTGGCTTCTATTTCATTGATTTGTGTTCTAATCTTTGTTATTTTTCTTCTGCTGCTTGGTTTAAGCTTTATTTGCTGTTCTTTCTCCAGTTATTTTAGGTGTAAGGTTAGCTTGGGGATTTTTCTAATTTTTTGAGTGAGGCTTGGATGGCTATGTCTTTCCCTCTTAGGACCACCTTTGTGATATTCCATAGGTTTTGGACCAATGTGTTTTCAGTATCAATAGTTTCAATGAATTGCTTATGATCTTCTTTAATTTCTTGGTTGACCCAATCATTCTTTAGCAGGATGCTCTTTCACTTCCAAGTGTTTGAATTCTTTCCATTTTTTTTTCTTGTGATTGAGTTCCACTTTCAAAGCATTGTGGTCTGAAAATATGCAGGAAATGATTTCATCCTTTTGATATCAGTTGAGACCTGACTGTGACCCAGAATGTGGCCTATTCTGGAGAAAGTTCCATGTGAACTCGAGAAGGATGAGTATTCTGTTGTTTTAGGATGGAATGTTCTGTATATATCTATGAACTCCGTCTGGTCCAATGTGCCATTCGAAGCTCTTGTTTCTTTATTGATCTGCTTAGATGATCTGTTCATTGATGTGAGTGGGGTGTTGAGGTCTTATACTATCAATGTATTATCAATTTTTTTGGTTATTAATTGGTTTATATGATTGGCTGCTCCCATGTTGGAGGCATAGATATTTACAATTTTTATATTTTCTTGTTGGATAGACCGTTTAAATATGATGTAGTGTCCCTCTGCATATCTTATTACAGTCTTTGGTTTAAAATCTAATTTGTCTGATACAAGGATTGCTACCCTAGTTTTCTTTTGAGGTCCATTACCACAGTAAATGGTTCTCCATCCCCTCATTTCCAATCTGGAGGTGTCTTTAGGTTCGAAATGGGTCTCTTGTAGACAGCATATGGATGGGTCCTGCCTTTTTATCCAATTTGAAACCCTGTGTCTTTTCATGGGAACAGTCAGCCCATTTACATTCAGAGTAACTGTTGAAAGGTATGAATGTAGTTTCATTTTATGGCCTGTAATGTCCCTGTTTCTATATATTTTCTCTGTTTCTTTCTGCTCTATATGACTCTTGGTGTCTCTCTTCTCTCACAAAATCCCCTTAATATTTCTTGCAGGGATGGCTTGGTTGTCACATATTCTTTCAGTTTCTGCCAGTCTTAGAAACTCCTTTCTCTATATCCATTCTGAATAACAGGCTTGCTGAATAAAATTTTCTTGGCTGTATATTCTTTTCATTTAGTATCCTGAATATGTCTTTCTAGCCATTTCTGGCTTGCCAGGTTTCTTTGGACAGGTCTGATGTTATTCTTTTTTTTTTTTTTTAAGATTTTATTTTTTTATTTATTTGACAGAGAGAGAGAGATCACAAGTAGGCAGAGAGGCAGGCAGAGAGGCAGGCAGAGAGAGAGGGGAGAGCAGGCTCCCCTCTGAGCTGAGAGTCCAATGTGGGGCTCAATCCCAGGACCCTGAGTTCATGACCTGAGTTGAAGGCAGAGGCTTAACCCACTGAGCCACTCAGGTGCTCCTGATGTTATTCTGATATTCTTTCCTCCATTTGTTTGGAACTTACTCTCTCTGGGTATTCTCAGGGTTAATTCTTTGGCTGTAAAATTTGCAGGCTTCACTATTATATGTTTGGGTGTTGATCTATTTTTATTGATTTTGGGAGGTTGTCCTTTCTGCCTCTTGGACTTGAATGCTTGTTTCCTTCCCCTGATCAAGGAAGTTCTCAGCTATGATTTGCTGAAATAGACCTTCTAGCCCTCTTTCTCTCTTCACTCCCTTGGAGATACCAATAATTCTGTTATTGGAACGTTTCATGGTATCATTAATCTCTCCAATCTTTTTGTGCTACTAGTAGCCTATCTCTGTTTTCCTCATCTTCTTTCCTTTCCATCAGCTTATCTTCTAGATCACTAATTATCTCTTCTGCCTCATTAGAGTATCCAGTTTAGACTGAATCTCATTCATAGCATTTTTTAGTTTGGTCTGATTCAATCTCATTTCTCCTGTTAGAGATTCTATTTTGTCACTAATGCTTTTTTTAAGCCTAGCTATTGACTTTATGATTGCTATCCTGAATTCTATCTCTGATATCTTGCTTATATCCATATCCATTAGTTCCGTGGCAGAGGACATTGTCTGTATTTCTTTTCTTTATAGAGAGTTCCTCCTTCTAGTCATTCTGTTGAGGGGTGGTTGAGTGAATAGCAGAGTCCAAAATATCAACCATGACCCAAGCAAGATCCACCCTGGCAAACTCTGGAGTGGTTGGAAACCATCACCAAAAAACAAAGCCAAAATAAAACAAAAGAATAAAATTTAAAAATTTAAAAAACGGGGGGGGGGGGAGTTATAGTCTCTCAGTGTGGACAAAACAGGATGTTTCAGTTGTTCCTGGGTGTATTTTCATTTTTGTTTTAGAGGACACTACTTCCTAAAATTACAAGGAAAGTAAAACTTGTATATATATGAAGGTTAAATTGAATAGTGAAAAAAGGAGCACAATAAAGCATATATCTATAAAGAATATAGGTGTGGGAAAATACAAGTTAAAAAGCTACTATGAAATATAAGTTGATATAATAAACATCTAGTTGAAATGGGAAGGGAAAAAGAAAAATAAAACAGGGCATGAAGAAAAGAAAAAAAAGGGAGAATTTCATCTGAAAAATAAACAAATCTTACCTGGAGCTCAATATATAATTTCCTCAGGCATTGGGATCCATAAGATTGTCTTCCACCTCTTCTTCCAGGCTGTCTTCTGGGGGAGGGCCTGTCTCGCTGTTTCTCAGGTAACCCTGCTTGTGTGGAGACCCCTGTCAGGGGAGTGGGCTCAGTGGGAACCAGTCTTCTGTGTGGCTTTTGTTCCCTGGGGACTTTCCACTCTTCTTCAGAGGATCAGAGCAGAAGTGACCACAGCCAAACCTCTGGCCCAGAGCAGAAAATTCAGTCTGCCCCTTAATAAACCCTCCAGGACAGTCTCCACTTCTGTATGCATGCAGAAAACCATAGCCTCCTGTGGTGTGCACCCACAGCAACTCTCTCAGAGGTAGTCCCAGGGGTCTGGGAGTGCCACTGCCCTATGTGATTCTAAAATCCCAAGTGGCAGTGCACTCACATGCACCTGAAGTTCCTGGATCATGTCTAGGCACCACTCTTTCCTAGGCACAGTCCTTTCCTGACAGCTACTACTCTGTGAGTTTTTGTGTGGTCATATGTGCAGGTTCCAGATTTTTTTCAGTCTGCCCAAGAGAAAAGCAATTATGAACCAGCCCAGCTCTGGTTTATTATGATCAGAGCTGAGAGCCCCTTCCTGGGCTTGCTGACCATAACCTTCCTGGCTCTACTGCTCTACTGATTCAGGAAACCCCTTTTGCTCTGCGGCTTCTTGTATCTTGGGACCACGATGCTCTACCTAGAATTCTGCCCTTTCATTTCCAAAGCCCCTTTCAGAGAGGGATGTTGCTCACTAGAGCAGATTTCTACAGGTTCTGATTTTGCTCTCCAGTGTTATATCGCTTTCCAGGAGCTAGCTTATTGAGACTCCCTCCCCCTTCAGTTTATCTTCCCATATCTCACCACATAGTCACAACTCCACACATCCTACCTTGTAAAAAGCAGTCACTTTTCTGCTTGTAGAGACCCAAAAATGTATTCTTACATCTTAGCTGATTTCGTGGGTGTTCAAAATATTTTGGTGGATATCCAACTAAATTCAGGGGGTCAGTTAAGATGGGTCCTTTTCTCCTCTTTCTTCTTGCCTCCCTCCTCTACTCTGGCTTTCTTTGATGTCCATTTGCATTATAAATATTTCTCTATCCTCTCATTTCCAAACTGCAGGTGTCTTTAGTTCTCTTGTAGGCAGCATATAGATGGATGTTGTTTTTAAATTCATTCTGATATCCTGTGTCTTTTGATTGGAGCATTTAGTCCATTTACATCCAGAGTGATTATTGAAAGATAAGAATTTGGTGCCATTGTGTTACCTGTAGAGTTGGTGTTTCTGTTGATGTTCTCTGATCCTTTCTAGTCTTTGTTCCTTTTGGTCTTTTTCTTCTGTCCACTCAAAGTGTCCCTATTGAAAGTTCTTATAGGGCTGGCTTAGTGGTCACAAACTCTACTTTTTGTTTGTCTGGGAAACTCTATATCTCTCTTTTCATTCTGAATGACAGCCTTGCTGGAAAAAGAATTCTTGGCTGCATATTGTTCCCACTCAACACTTTGAATATTTCCTTCCACTTCCGTCTGGCCTGCCAGATTTTGGTGGACAGGTCTGCTGTGAACATGATCTGTCTTCCTTTGTAGGTTAAGGACTTTTTTCCTTTGCTGGTTTCAGGATTCTTTCCTTGTCTGTGTATTTTATGAATTCAACCATCATATGCCTTGGCGATGATTTATTTTTGTTAAATTTAATGAGAGTTCCTGTCCTTTTTGGATTTTCATGTCTGTGTCCTTCCCCAGCTATCATTTGTTTGAATAAACTTTTTGTGCCTATATCTCTCTCTTCATTTTCTGGGACTCCTATGATACAAATATTGTTTTAGTAAGAAACTGAGTTCCCTAAGTCTACCTTCCTAGTCCATTACCTTTAACTCTTCATTTCAGCTTCATTATTTTCCATAATTTAGTCTTCTATGTTACCGATTCACTCCTTGGATTTGTCCACCCTTATTTTTATGGCCTCCACTTGGGATCGAATCTTGGTTATAGCATTTTTAATTTTTAATTTCAGCCTGATTATATTTTAGTTCTTTTATCTTTGTAGTAAGAGATTCTCTAGTGTCTTCTCTGTTTTTTTTTTTCCCCAAGCCCAGCTACTATCCATATAATCATTGTTTTAAATTCTAGTTCCAAAATCGTACTTAACATCTGTATTGATTAAATAAATCCCTGGCTGTGATTACTACCTCCTGTTCTTTCTTTTGGGGTGAATTTCTCCTTCTTGTCATTTTGTCCAGGAAAGAAAAGAAGAAAGAAAACAAACAAACAAACAAACAAAAAAGCCCAACAAAACCAACAGCAAAACCAAAAAAATTAGATCCTACATGTCCTTTATCCTGTTGTTAAAAGAATCTAGATCCTAAAATAAGAAAGAAAAAATTTAAAAAAAATAGTGAAATTAACCAAAAATATATAAAATTAAAAATAAAAAATTAACATAAAATAACTGAAAAAATAAGAAAATAAATGGGAAAATAACCATAAAAATAAAGAATAAAAGTACAAAGGAGGCTAGATACTATTTTCCTCTAGACCTGAAGATTTGCATCTATTTTCCTCTAGACCTGAAGATTTGCATCCTTCTATGCTCAGTAAACTTTGTGGGAGCAAGTGGTTTATACTGGTCTTCTGGGGGAGGAGCTTGTTGTGCTGATTCTCAGGTGGACTTGCCATAGTGGAAATATGCTTCCAGGGCATTAGGAGGGATGGCTTGGTATAAGAGGCTCCAGACTCCACTAGGTGAAACTCTTTTGCTGCCTGAAGGCTTTCAGTACTGATAGACAGGATGAATATGGTGGCACCCCATTCTCTCATCCTGGAGCTGAAAATTCACACCCTCCACTCTTCAATGAGCCCTTACAGAAGAGCAATCAATCATTCTTGTCTCGCTGGTTTCATCAGAACCCTGTGTTCTTTCTGCCTGTGTCTGAGCTTTTTTATCTCAAGTTTCAAAACTATAAATTTTAGGGACTCCTATGACATAGGCCTTCACTGTTGCTCCTGAGGAAGGTCTCCCCATGCTTCTGCCACTTGCTAGACCTGTCCCAGGCAAGGTCCCATGACCACACAGTGGTTTGCAGTTTATGGCAATACAGAGCAGAAAGCCCGTAACTAGTCTCGCTGTTCTCAGCCAGCTTCCATGGTCCTATGCCTGTCAACAGTGCAGCACTTAGGCACCACCCATTCTTCTTGTGACCAAGGGGATCTTCAGACCATGGTGTCACACCTGGGATTCTGCCCCACTTCACCACCTGGGCACCTTTAAGCCAGGCATGTCCCCCACTGTAGCAGACTTTTAAAAGTTCTGATATTGTGCTCTGTTCTTGGTATTCAGAATTATTTGCTATATGGGTGTATTTGAGGGACAAGACAAGCTTAGGATCCTCTAATCTTCTGCCATCTTAATTCCTCCTGGAGATGTATCTTTTTAGTGTTGGCAGATATCACTTTATGTTTCCATTGTGGCCTGAATGATTCAGGAGAGGAGAATTGCAACAACACAGTCTGAGTAAGGTGAGAGTGGGTGAGCTCCAGTGTACCCAGTAGGGTTGCAGGCAGGCATGTACTGAGGAGGCTGGACATTTTATTCTCATTCCTTATAGTTTTGTCAATGTGCCAGTTCTGGGACTTTTGCTCTTGGAAACATTCATCACCCTCACTTTATGCATTCTAAATCTCAGTTTCTGCCTCATACTTTGGCTCTCAGGTCAGTATCTTCCTGCTGAGTTTGGGAAGCTCTGCTGGGAGGTTGAGGGAGGTAGAGGGGGGAAGTTGGTTTGGGGACATCTCTTCTTGGACTCCAGCTTCTTCCAGAAAGGCTCAGCATAGTTTCTGCACTAACCTTCTCCCTCTGCTCCTTAGCTATGGTGGGTTGGAAATTTTCTTGCTGCCGCTATTCTCTAGCCTCTGGTTAGTATCTCACCATGTCCATCTCCTGTGTAACCAGTTTCTCTGATTATGTATTCAGAGAAGCTTCTATTTCCTTCTTGGACCCTGGCTGATTCAGTTAGTGTAGGAAGGAAGAGGCAAGGGCAATAGCTGAGATTGAAAGGGAGAGAGGACATAATGGGTGTTAAAGGAGGGAGCTGGAACAGAACAGGAGTGAAAATTGTCTTGGGAGATGTGTTAAAATCACTGGGCAGTTCTAGAACCCAGTGGGAACACTGCTTGTGGAGGTCACATGAGAATGCCAGGCCCACAGAAGGTTCTTTATGGCTATAGTCAGCTGCTTGGATGGTGGCACAGGACAGGAAAGCCAGTGTTTTGAGTTTTGTCATGGGTAGCATGCAGACCCAAGGGTAGTCCCCATGATCCTCATTGCCTGGTGGTCATTCCCTTTTGTAGTTCCCTCCCCTGAGGGTAGGGGTAGGACCTATGAATCACTTCCAAACAGTAAAATAGGGCAAAGACGATGGGATGTCAATCCCATGGTTGTGTTACAATATGTAAAATTTTGCCTTCTCAGTTGACTCACTTTGGATACTCTTCATTGTTCTTGATGAAGTGGACATGTTTGGGGAGTCCACATGGCACAGAACTTCAGGAAGCCTGTAGAAGGTGAGGGTGGCTTCTGAGAGCTCAGTGTGGTCTCTGGTCAACAGCTAGGAGAAGCCAGGGCCTTCAGTCCTGTAGCACCAGGAATTGATTTCTGCCAACATTGGGTCATTCTGGGAGCAGATTTTTCCCCCTAGTTGAGCCTCTAGATTACACCTCTAGATTACAGCCTGATTACACCTTGAGATCCTAAGTAAATGATCCAGTGAAGCCTGCCCCAGCCCTGGACCCACAGAAACTCTGAGATTATAAACGTGTTGTTTTAAGCTACCAATTTTGTAGTGATTTGTTATCCAGCAATAGAAAAATCACATATCAGGTGAGCTTGACACAATGAGTTGGGACAAATAAGAGGAGAGTCTTTGCTGGACTATGGAATCTCGGCTGGGAAAGGGAGTGGGGACAGGGGATGTTTGGCTGTTGTAGGAGCAGACAAGTTCTTTTTAAAAAAATTTTATTTTATTTTTCAGTGTTCCAAGATACATTGTTTATGCACCACACCCAGTGCAGTGCTCCATGCAATATGTGCCCTCCTTAATACCTACCACCAGGCTCACCCACTCTTCACCCCACTCCCCTCCAAAACCATCAGTTTGTTTCTCAGAGTCCACAGTCTCTCATGGTTCATCTCCCCCTCCAATTTCCCTCAACTCACTTCTCCTCTCCAACTCCTAATGCCCTCCATGTTATTCCTTATGCTCCACATGTAAGTAAAACCATATGATAATTGACTTTCTCTCCTTGACTTATTTCACTCAGCATAATCTCCTCCAGTCCCGTCCATGTTGATACAAAAGTTGGGTATTCATCCTTTCTGATGGCTGAGTAATATTCCATTGTATATATGCATCATATCTTCTTTACCATTCATCTGTTGAAGGGCATCTTGGCTCTTTCCACAGTTTGGCAATTGTGGCCATTGCTGCTATGAACATTGGGATACAGATGGCCCTTCTTTTCACTACATCTGTATCTTTGGGGGAACTACCCAGTAGCGCAATTGCAGGGTCATAGGGTAGCTCTATTTTTAATTTTTTGAGGAATCTACACACTGTTCTCCAAAGTGGCTGCACCAACTTGCATTCCCACCAATAGTGTAAGAGGGTTCCCCATTCTCCACATCCTCTCCAACACTGGTTATTTACTGTCTTGTTAATTTTGGCCATTCTACCTGGGGTAAGGTGGTATCTCAATGTAGTTTTGATTTGAATCTCCCTGATGGCTAATGATGATGAACATTTTTTCATGTGTCTGTTAGCCATTTGCATGTCTTCTTTGGAGAAGTGTCTGTTCATATCTTTGGAAGCAGACAAGTTCTTGCCAGTGAAGTGATCATGTAACTGAGAGCCTGGGCAGTGGGAAACATCATCTCTGTAAACTTTGAAGCCAAAATATTATAAGAGTTATAGAAAGCCTTGGATTATAGAGGTAAGAGAAATCTAGACCACAACTAAGACTCTGATCTTCAAAGAATGAAGAAACATGACCAGGAATGTAGATAGTTGTAGTAAGGGGTTGGTGGGGCATTCCAATGGCACATTCTATAAAGCAGCTGGAATTCTTAGGGGAGGGGAGAAGATGGCAGTGGAGAATAAGGAGAATACCTTTCCAAACTCTCAGCAGGACTAATTACATAATTTGTGGAGGTCTGTGAAAAATGAACATGTGGGGCTCCTTGTTCAAAAAGCAGGAAAAAGTGATGTTAACAATACTGAAATATAAAGCTTTTTTCCTTTCTTTTGTAGTTTCTTTCTTGTCACAGTATTTCAAAGTTGCTACTTAATGTCATTATTCTAAGTAAGGAAAAATAAAAATTTAAATTATTAGGATGAAAGTCACCATTCATCTTTACTGTGAAGCATCATTTAATTTTTTTAATTTTAATTTTTTAAATAATTTTTTATTATATTGTGTTAGTCACCATACAGTATATCATTAGTTTTTGATGTGTTCTGTGATTCATTGTTTGCATATAACACCCAGTGTTATGGCAATATGTGCCCTCCTTAATACCCATTATGGGGCTCACCCATGCCTCCACTTTACTCCCCTCTAAAACCCTCATTGATTACTGGAGTCCATAGTCTCTCATGGTTCATCTACCCTCTTCATTTTTCCCTTCCTTCTCCTTATCCCTTATTATCCATGTATACCTTATGATCCACAAATAAGCGAAGCCATATGATAATTGTCTTTCTCTGTTTGACTTATCTTAGCATAATTTCCTCCAGTTCCATCCATGTTTATGTAAATGTGGTTATTCATTCTTTTTGATGGCTGAGTAATATTCCATTATATATATATGGACCACATCTTCTTTATCCATTCATCTGTTGAAGGACATCTCAGCTCCTTCCACGGTTTGGCTATTGCGGACATTGCTGCTATGAACACTGGTGTGCATGTGTCCCTTCATTTCACTACATCTGTATATTTGGGGTAAATACTCAGTAGTGCAATTGTAGGGTCATAGGGTGGCTCTATTTTTAACATCTTGAGGAACCTCCACACTATTTTCCGAAGTGGCTGCACCAACTTACATTCCCACAACAGTGTAAGAGCGTTCCCCTTTCTCCACATCCTCTTCAATATTTGTTGTTTCTTGCCATGTTAATTTTTGCCATTTTAACTGGTGTAAGGTGGTATCTCAATGTGGTTTTGATTTGAATCTCCCTGATAGCTAAAAATGATGAGCATTTTTTCATTTGTCTGTTAGCTATTTGTATGTCTTCTTTGGAGAAGTGTCTGTTCATGTCTTCTGCCCATTTCTTGACTGGGTTATTTGTTTTTTGGGTGTTGAGTTTCAGAAGTTCTTTACTGATTGTGATTACCAGTCCTTTATCTGTAATGCCATTTGAAAATATAGTCTCCCATTCCGTTTTGTTTTGTTGATGGTTTCCTTTGCTGTGCAGAAGCTTTTAATCTTGATGAAATCCCAAAAGTTAATTTTTGCTTTTGTCTCCCTTGCCTTTGGAGATGTGTTTTGAAATAAATAAATTGCTGTGGCCGATGTCGAAAATGTTACTGCCTATGTTCTCCTCTAGGATTTTGATGGATTCCTGTCTCAGTTGAGGTCTTTCATCCATTTAGAGTTTGTCTTTGTTTATGGTGTAAGAGAATGGTCCAGTTTCTTTCTTCTGTGTTTAGCTATCCAATTTTCATACACCATTTGTGGAAGAGACTGTCTTTTTTTCCACTGGATTTTTTTTCCTTCTTTGTCAAAGATTAGTAGACCGTAGGGTTGAGGGTCCATATCTGGGATCTCTACTCTGTTCCATTGATCTGTGTGTCTGTTTTTGTGCCAACACCATGCTTTCCTGATGATCACAGTTTTGTAATATAGCTTGAAATCAGGCAACGTGATGTCCCCAGCTTTGTTTTTCTTTTTCAACATTTCCTTGGTGATTTGGGGTCTTTTCTGGTTCCACACAAATTTTAGGATTGTTTCTTTTAGCACTTTGAAAAATGCCATTGGTATTTTGATCACGTTGAAAATATAGATTGCTCTGGGCAACAGAGACATTTTAACAAGATTTATTCTTCTGATCCATGAGCATGGAATGTTTTTCCATCTTTTGTGTGTTTTTCAATTTTCTTCATAAGTGTTCTGCAGTTCCTAGAGTATAGATCCCTTACCTCTTTGGTTAGGTTTATTCCAAGGTATCTTAAGGATTTTTGTGGTATTATAAATGGAATCATTTCCCTAATTTCTCTTCCTACAGTTACATTGTTAGTGTATAGAAAAGGAACTGATTTCTGTGCATTGATTTTTTATTCTACCACATTAGTGAATTGCTGTATGAGTTCTAGTGATTTGGGGGTGGAGTGTTTTGTTTTTTCCACATAAAGTATCATGTCATCTGTGAAGAGAGAAAGTTTGACTTCTTCTTTGCCAATTTGAATACCTTTTATTTCTTTTTGTTGTCTGATTGCTGTTGCTAGGACTTCCAGTACTATGTTTTTTTTTTTTTTAAGATTTTATTTATTTATTTGACAGACAGAGATCACAAGTAGGCAGAGAGGCAGGCAGGGAAGGGAAGCAGGCTCCCTGCAGAGCAGAGAGCCCGGTGTGGGGCTTGATCCCAGGACCCCGGGATCATGACCCGAGCTGAAGGCAGAGGCTTTAACCCACTGAGCCACCCAGGCGCCCCTCCGGTACTATGTTGAACAGCACTGGAGAGAGAGGGGATTCTTGTCATGTTCCTGATCTTAAGGGAAGTTTCTCAGCTTCAGTCTCATAATTTGAATCATTATTTTAAATGCAAATATGAGAGCATTAACTTGTAGGTAGAATCAGGAAAGTTGTACAATTTGTATTCTGTAGTTCATACATACATGTGGATTTTGTTCTTACTAGACAATGGAAACAATTGCATGAAACTAAAATGTTTTTTACTTTTTGATTCAGGAACATTCTACTAACAGACCCATGTATTGTACCCATTCCAACTATAGTTGTGAACATTGCTTCTCAATGCTGCAAATCCTCCTTAACCAAAGCTCACAATGAGTTTTGGCTTCATAGCAACCCTTGATAGCAAACCATTCTGCTGCAAATCAAGGTCATTGGTGGGGTCATGGGAAGCTGGCAAATGTAAAAGAATAAAATGGTAATGGTTAGAAATGTAATCCAAAGAGTAGGACCTCATAACTTTTTTATTTCACTTTCAATTACTTCATTACTTTCAATGAGTAATTGTTCTCATTTTAATAATAAGTATTATTATTTTATCATTGCAAAAGTATTAATTTGCTGGATGCAAAACCCCATAAAACCATAACATAGTCAGAAAAAAAGGAGGAAGTCCTTACCACACAGAGATGGTCATGTTTTGGAGGCTGGGTCTTTTTGGTCTCCTGTTCTATGCATATGCTATGTATATATTTATTTCAAGAAAACAAAATCCTGCTCTATCAGTGTTTTTTCTGTATCCTTAATATTTCCCACTATAAATCAGTATCCTTTTAGAGCATTTTTACTTGCATAGTATTTTATACTATGCACATATTGTAACTTACTTAACTAATGCTTTCTTGTTGAATACTTAGGTCATGACTAGTGTGAAATGTGCTACAATGTTCATTCTTAGAGTTGAGCATACACTGTTTCCCATGTGATATTAGAATGCTGGAACACTGGAAGGGCCCCATTATAAGAGGCCAAAAAATAACAAGGGTAGAGAGAGACTGACTGGATTCCATATGGATTCCTCAAGGTGCAAACAATATTCCCAGTTTGCTTTTCATCAACAGTGCTTTCTTTCTGACTGACCTAGTGAGAAGAGTCACAACAGAATATGCACCTAGAGAACAAAGATGGTGGGCTGACCTCTGGTGTGCTGGAGATGGAGTTACATCAGACATCTGCTCCCATGTGTGCTGTCCTGGGAAGGCCAAAGCTGGCAGGACCTGCCACCAGCAACTGCAGGCTACAGCATGGAGTCAACAGGGAAGACTCCTCAAACCCCTACCCCAGCAGGGCAGCTGGAAAGAGCTGCTGGGCTTCTGTGGACCAAGATTTTGACTCATTTCTCACAGAGCGGAGGTGAATTTATTATAATTTTATATATAAATGTGGAATTCACAAATACTGGATTTTTTGTAAGCATAGTTCCTCCATTTTTTTGTGGGAAAATTTTCAGATATTATGCAAGAAATGCAAGAATCCTTCTAGCACTTTCCTGGCCTGTTTTGAATGAATGCTCTTTCTAAAATGTGGCTAACAAAACTCTAAAAATAGAGATTTTGGCATGAAATTTGCATTTTCTATATTATTTTAAGGCATTAAAGGTATTACATGACTTTAAAAAGGATAGATATTTACATGCTTATATATAAAATATGCTTATATATAAGATATATACACATATAAGAATATATATATATGTCTTAGAACATGCATTATTCTTACAAATATGTCAAGTGAATCAGTTGAATATTGTTTTTCATATTAGAAAAATCTAGATGACATTAAAAGGAACTTTTGATAAACCCTTAAATATTTACCAGAGTAAAACCAATGAATAGATATAAATAGCATCCTATAAGTGTCAATTCATACCCATGTAGGGACATATTGTTTACCCTGCAGATCTGGGTATCCTCATCCCCACAGGCAATAAGTCCTGCTCAGAGCAGTTGCTCAGCCAGAACTTGACCCACACAGTACCAGTGGTCTAATGTTGAAAAAGGCAAAGCATCATAGAAATACATTGAAGTGTGGTGTACAGCCCCACCACCTGCCATGATCCTGTCCCTTCCTCCTTTCTAGGGTAGCACCTATCCCAGTTTACTGTTGATATCACAATGTGCAGGTTCATACTATTACTGTTTATATATCACTAAATAGTATGTGCTTTTGTCTTGCAAATGGTTAAACATTGGCTTGCTTTTTTTTTGTCCAGCTTGTTTTTGGGATTTGTCAGTGTGGCTCCCTGTAGCTCTTGTTAATTCATTTGGAGTGCTCACTTAAAACGTCAGTATCTGAATATCCCACAGTTTATATGTCTTCTGTAGGTAGCCATTCAGTGTCTACCCCACTCCCTAGTATTTTGCTATTAAAAACTGCTTACAATGCATTTTCTTGTATAGATTTTTGAGGGTATAAGTTGGGGGGGATTCTCTAGAGTACCTCTCTACTTGATAACAATTGTTGGTTCCTAAAATGCCTGCACCTTAGGATTTATTAGATGTACCAGATTCATAATTGTGTCAGTTTACCCTCTCACCTTTCCAACGTTTGGTGCCAGGGGACTTTAACATGAGAAGATGTGATACATGTGATATGCTACATCATGGTTTGCAAAGAAATTTGTATTTCCTTGTTGACCAGGAAAGCAGACCTTCTTCCCACATGTTTACTAAGCAGTTAGGTTTGTTTTTCATAATGTGTCATCTTGTACATTTTGCTCAATTTTCCAATGATTTGTTTATACTTTTCTCTCTCTCTCTCTCTTTTTTTTTTTTTTTCAAGATTCTTCATATTAACCCTCTTTGGTCCTGTGTTGCAGGGTCTTCTCCAAGCCAGAAGATCATCTTTTCTTTTTAGTTAAGATTTTTTAAAAAGATTTATTTATTTATTTTAGAGAGAAAGAAAGGTGGGAGGGTCAAAGGGAGAGGGAGAGAGAACCTGAAGCAGACTCCATGCTGAGCATGGAGCCCAGTGTGGTGTTTGATCCCATGACCCTGAGATCACAACTTGAGTTGAAACCAAAAATCAGATGCTCGACTGATTGTGCCACCCAGGTGCCCCATTTATGTTTTATTTTAATAAAGTATTTAATATGATTATATTTGTAAATCTTTCATGGTTTTGTGCTCTTTTGGGGGGCTAGTATTTTAAAGCTCAGATATTTTTAAGAACTCAATTTCCTCTTTGATTTCATAAAATTTTTCTCCTGTTTTCTAAAAGTTTTAAACTTTTCTCTTTAGATTTAATCCTTTACCAACCTGGAATTTATTTTTAAATTTCCCTCTTTTCTTTAATCTTTCTCTCTTTAGTGCTTAAAAATACAATAAAAAATACCAAAAAATAAAAACCAAACCCAGTACAGTTTTTGATAATAATTTTAGGTCTGAAATGCAAGAATAATTAAGGGCATCCTTGGAAGGTGAAGGAGTACCTCCAGAATTTCCATGTAGGATTGGATTACGGCAGACTGTGGGGAAGCTGGGGCTGGAGATCTTCTCTGGAAGCTGTATTGACCTCAACTATCTCTGCCAGAATAATGGTGCAGACCCCAAACACAAACTTCACCATGTGGGTTGTAGGGTGGTAGTCTAACCCTTTATGCCAGTGCAGGTTTGGCTGCCAGCTAACTTAGGGGTCTCATGGGCCACCTACCTCTTGTCCTTCCAAAGGCTTCATCACTCTGGTGTGGAAGCTGGTCATAAGCTTCTGCCACCTCATGTCTGCTAACATCTCACCAACAGACTGGAGGTCAGAGTCACATCCTGTGCTCTGAGAGTCACCAGATAGAATGCAGTTTGCAAATGTGAATTTCAGATAAAAATGAGTATTTTGGGGGAAGTTCTTATACTAAAAAATCATTTGTAGTTTATCTGTCACCAAATTTGCCTGGGCACTCTATTTTTATTTGCTAAATCTGACCACCTGTTGCTCAGGATATGCTCCTCTCTGGAGACTAGAGCTCCTGTGAGCCAGCAGTGGCCTACCATAGTTATGTCCTATGACAGCCCTGCTGGCTTGGTGGTGCAAAAAAGTCCTACATGTTGAGACTACAGGTCCCAGGGCCAGTAGGGGTGAGCACTCTTGAGCCACAACTTCTCCTGCTGAGCTTGTTCCAGGAGAGAGAGCAACAGTAACCAGGAAACCTATAGGGACAGCTCACAAAAGACCTGGGAGGATGACTGTTGGCTAGTTCTCCTGTGATGTGGGCCCTTAGGAGAAGGGCCAGCTCGGTGTGAGTGTCTGTGAGTACGGAGGGTTTAGTGCCATTCATATGTGCACTTACGTGAGTCCCTGAACCAACATGCTCCTCCTGAGCAGGCATGTACTAGTGTTGTGTGGTCACCCCAGATGCATCTTTTTGAAGGTTATTTGTGGGATTCATTACATTTTGCATTTCTTATTTAATGAAAATAAGTATGAAGTGAAAAGAGATGTGTTCATATTAATGATAAAACATAGATTTTTAAACTTAACAGAGATGAAACAAGATGGAAATCACTGGTTATGCAAAAACCAACCAACTCTTTCGCTTCAGAGAATTTAAAACTCACTACTACAGGTTAGTTTATGAAGAGAATGAAAGTAAAGAATGTTATGAGATGCTACAAATACATTGCTTAAACAATTTTGCTGAAAAGGTTATTTGGGATTTCATATTTTCGAACTCTCTGAGAACATTCCCCTTGGAAACTGATCATTTGCTGTTAATTCTGAACAGGAGGGCAGCAGGCGGAGATTTGTAGCCCGTTGCACCCCTTTTGTCCTTTCACTTCCAGGAAGTCTAGGGGCAGTTTCTCAGATCAGTTACATCACTTGTGTACAAACTGGTTAGTAAGAGTTTTCCCAAAACTGTTAAAATCTTTGTGAAACAAGGCAGGATATAGATAATGTGACTACCATGTCATTAATACCACCCTGTTTTGTATCCTGTAGTTTTGTAGAAAGTTCTGAAATCAAATAGTGTGAGTCCTCCAACTTTGTTCTCCATGTTGCTTTGGGTATTCTGTGCCCTTTGCCTTTCTGTATAAATACTATCACAACTATGTCAATTAAAAACACTCTGCTGGCATTTTGATTGAAACTGCGCTGAATCTATATGATGAGTTTAGGGGGAATTTGTATCTTTTTTAAAAATTTAATTTAATTTTTCAGTCTTCCAAGATCATTGTTTCACACCCAGTGCTCCATGTAATACGTGCCCTCCTTAATACCCACCACCAGGGTCACCCATCCCTCACCCCCCTCCCCTCCAAAACCGTTAGTTTGTCTCTCAGTGTCCACATTCTCTCATGCTTTGTTTCCCACTCCAATTTCCCCTAATTCACTTTTCCTTTCCTTTTCCTAATGTCTTCCATGTTATTCCTTATGCTCCACATGTAAGTAAAACCATATGAAAATTGACTTTCTCTCCTTGACTTATTTCACTCAGCATAATCTCTTCCAGTCCTGTCCATGTTGATACAAAAGTTGGGTATTCATCCTTTCTGATGGCTGAGTAATATTCCATTGTATATATGCATCATATCTTCTTTACCATTCATCTGTTGAAGGGCATCTTGACTCTTTCCACCGTTTGGCAATTGTGGCCATTGCTGCTATGAACATTGAGGTACAGATGGCCCTTCTTTTCACTACATCTGTATCTTTGGGGGAACTACCCAGTAGCGCAATTGCAGGGTCATAGGGTAGCTCTATTTTTAATTTTTTGAGGAATCTACACACTGTTCTCCAAAGTGGCTGCACCAACTTGCATTCCCACCAGCAGTGTAAGAGGGTTCCCCTTTCTCCATATCCTCTCCAACACTTGTTGTTTCCTATCCTGTTGATTTTGGCCATTCTACCTGGTATAAGGTGGTATCTCAATGCGGTTT
Source organism: Martes martes (assembly GCF_963455335.1). Lineage (NCBI taxonomy): Eukaryota > Metazoa > Chordata > Mammalia > Carnivora > Mustelidae > Martes > Martes martes. The sequence goes on along the minus strand of NC_137894.1, from coordinate 26,312,328 downwards.
TGATTTGAATCTCCCTGATGGCTAATGATGATGAAGATTTTTTCATGTGTGTGTTAACCATTTGTATGTCTTCATTGGAGAAGTGTCTGTTCATGTCTTCTGCCCATTTTTGGACGTGATTATCTGTTTTTTGGGGTGTTGAGTTTGAGGAGTTCCTTATAGATCTTGGATATCAGCCCTTTGTCTGTAGTGTCATTTGTGAGTACCTTCTCCCATTCCGTGGGTTGCCTCTTCATTTTGTTGACTGTGGACATTGCTGCTATGAACACTGGGGTACATATGGTCCTTCTTTTCACTACATCTGTATCTTTGGGGTAAATACTAGGCACTAGGTATTTCTTCTGTGGACACTCCAGGTGCACCGCTTTCCCAGCAATTTAATGCATTCACCAACTTGGAAGCTCTCCCAACCTGTCTTTTAGTTTAGTTTTAGTTTTTGTTTTTTTGTTTTTTAACAGAGATTCCATTATGTAGACATGATCAATTAAATCATTGGCCATTGGTGATTGAACTCAACCTCCAGCCCTTCTTTTCTTTCTTTACACTGAGTTGGACTTCCTCTGAGTTGGAAATAAGCCTGAGGTAAAACTTTAAGTTTTTCTTAGGAATTTTTTGAGCATTTGTCTGGCCTGTGTATATGTGTGTCTTTCTAAATTTCCTTGTATACATGGCTGCTTTTGAATATTCTAATTTCTCAGAGACTTTTACCCCAGTTTCTTCTCTGGCCTTAGATGATCTATTGTGTATCTCCACCTGTAATCTGTTGCCCCAGGTGTTTGTGGGTTTGTAGCCCATCTTGAAGTTTTTATGAAGAGTGCCTACTGCTTTTCATGCTTGCATTCTGAGGTATGTGAAACAGAGATGAACAAATTCCAGCATGCATGAATCTCTCAAGTAGCCCCCAGACAACTTAAAATGGACATACTCAATATGTTTTAAGTGAAGTCTTTCTTGCTCCCTCTAATTTGAAGGGTTGGGGGAACTGAGAACAAGACTGCCACCTGCTTAAGACTCAGATCACCTCCATACCAGGGAGGGTGTGGGTCAAAGCGGGTAAAATGCCCCCAAACTTTCCTAGCCTTTTGAAAATGCTTTTTATTTTTTAGGCTTTTGTTTGTTTGCTGTAAACCTTTGACAGTTTTCCAGAGTGCCTACAAAGTTGCTTCAGAAAGCTTCTGGTCCATCCTTCCTTCCTTCCTCCCTTCCTTTCTCTCTCTCCCTTTTTCCTCCTTCCCTTCCTTCCTGCCTTCCTTCCGTCCATCTGTCCATCTTTCTTTCTATGTTTCTGTGGGGGAATGAAGGCATAGAGCTTCCCAGATTGCCATTTTTCTCTCTTCTTTATTCTGAGGAGTCATTTACTGCCTGTAGAATTATTAGTTGATAGACTTTATCTCTGAACATGGTTTTGAGCCACTCTAGTGAAATTATTTCATTTATTGTACTTTATAGTTATAGAATTTCTATTTGTTCTTTTTAATACTTTCTCTTTATTGATATTCTCTATTTTGTGAGACATTAGTCTCATACTTTCATATAGTTCTTTAGATATGACTGACTGGTGCACCTTGGTGGCTTAGTTGGTTTAGGGTCCAATTCTTGATTTTGGCTCAGATCATGACCTCAATGTCATGAGATCAAGCCTTGTGTCTGGCTCTGTGCTGTGTGTGAAGCCTGCTTAAGATTCTCTCTCACCTTTTCCCGTGGCACTCCCCACCAACCACACCGCCACTGTCTCTCTTGCTCTCTCAAAATAACTAACTAACTAAATAAGGTTTCCTTTAGTTCTTTGAACATGTTTAAAATTGCTGATTTAAAGTTTTTGCCTAGGAAATCCAATGTCTGGCCTTCTTCAGGGAGGGTGTCTTTTAACCATGTTCTCCCCTATGTAGAGGCCATGCATGCCTTTGCATGTCTCATAAGTTTTTACTGAAATTGAATATTTTAAATGATATAATTTGGAAACTCTGGAAATCAAAGTTTCTTCCTAAGGTTCTTTCCTAAGATGGAAATTTGTCCCCTTTCCTAAAGTTTGTTGTTGCCCTTTAGTGTCTTTCCTGAATAAATTTTAAGTCTGTACCATTTAATGTGTGTTGCCATGGAATTCTCTGTTCTGTTGGCTTAGTGAATTGACATGGTTGACAGAGATGTTCTTTTTTTATTTTTCCCTACTCTAGCACTCATTTAAAAAAAAAAAAATTTCTGGAACACTGAAAAGTGTTCCAGAATTCATTGTTTATGCACAGAGATGTTCTTTTTTAAAAAATTTAATTAATTTACTTTTTTAATTTAAATTTTGTTAGTTAACATATAATGTAATATTGGTTTCTGTAGTAGAGTTCAGTGATTCCTCACTTACATACAACACCCAGAGCTCATCACAACAAATGCCTTCTTTAATACCCATTACCCACCTAACCCATCCCTCACCCACTTCCCTCCATCAATCCTCAGTTTATTCTCTGATGTTAAGAGTCACTTATGGCTTCTTTACCTCTCTCTCTTTCTCTTTTTATCTTTTTTTTTTTTTTAGTTATGTTCAGCTAGTCACTGTATAGTACATCTTTAGTTTTTGATGTAGTGTTCAGTGATTGGTTAGTTGCATAAAACACCTAGTGCTCATCACGACATGTGTTCTCCTTAATATTCATCACCTAGTTACCCCCTAACCTTACTCCCCTTCCCTCTGAAACCCTCAGTTTCTTTCCCAGAACCAGAGTTCACAGTCTTTCACGGTTCATCTCCCTCTCTGATTTCCCCGCCTTCAGTTTTCACTCTCTTCCCCTATGGTCCTCCATGCTATTCCTTATGTTCCACATATGAGTGAAACCATATGATAATTGTCTTTCTTTGCTTGACTTCTTTCACTTAGCATAATCCCCTCCAGTTTCTTCCATGTTGATGGAAATGGTGGGTATTCATTCTTTCGGATGGCTAAGTAATATTCCATTGTGTACTGCATCTTCTTTATCCATTCATCTGTTGAAGGGCATCTTCTACAGTTTGGCTATTGTGGACATTGTTGCTATGAACATTGGGGTGCACAGGCCCCTTCTTTTCACTGTGTGTGTCTTTGGAACAAATACCTAGTAGAGCAATTGCTGCGTCATAGTGTAAATCTATTTTTAACATCTAGCGGAACCTCCATACTGTTTTCCAGCGTGGCTTATCAACTTGCCTTCCCACCAACAATGTAAGAGGGTTCCCCTTTATCCACATACTCACCAACATTTGTTGTTTCCTGTTTCATTAATTTTTGCCATTCTAACTGGTGTAAAGGTGGTATCTTATTGTGGTTTTGATTTGAATTTCCCTGATGGTTAATGATGTTGAACATTTTTTTCATGTGTCTGTTAGCCATTTGTATGTATTCTTTGGAGGAGTGTCTGTTCATGTCTTATGCCCATTTCTTGACTGGATTATTTGTTTTTTGAGGTGTTGAGTTTGAGAAGTTCCTTACTCCCTTTTTCTCCCCCCCTTCCCATATGTTCATTTGTTTTCTTTCTTAAATTCCACATATGACAGAGGATATATTATATGTCTCCAAAGAAGAATGAGATTATGCCATTTGTGACAACATGGATGGACCTAGAGGGTATTGTGCTAATTGAAACAAGTCAGACTGAGAAAGAGAAATACTATATGACTTCACTCATATGTGGAATCTAAAAAAAAAAAAAAGATGAATAAACAAAAAAAGCAAAATCAGGCCTATAACAAATTGATAGTTACTGTGGGGGGGGGGAGTAGAAGAAGGGCAAAATGGATGAAGGGGAGTGGGAATTACAGGCTTCCCATGAATAAGTCATGGGAATTGTAATAGTATTGTATGGTAACAGATGGTAGCTACACTTGTGAGTACATTAAGCATAGCATAACGTATAATGTTGAATCACTAATGTTGCATACCTGAAACTAATGTAATATTGTGTGTTAACTATCCTAAAAAAAAAAAGAGAAAAATGATTCAGCTTTTTTTTTTTTTTCAATAAGTGCTCTTTGGATTGTTGTAGATTGGTTAAATTTTAAAGTTCTGAAAATATTATTCTGACAATTTTTGCCTGTTTTCTTAAAATTTTTATTTATTTTTTAAATTTCTTTTCAGTGTTCCAGAATTCATTGTTTATGTACCACACCCAGGGCTCCAAGCAATACGTGTCCTCCATAATACCCACCACCTGGCTCCCGCAACCTCCCACCCTCTCCCCTTCAAACCTCTCAGATTGTTTTTCAGAATCCATAGTCTCTCATGGTTTGTCTCCCCCTACAATTTCCCCCAAGTCCCTTCTCCTCTCCATCTTCCCACGTCCTCCGTGTTATTTATTATGCTCCAAAAATAAGTGAAACCATATGATAATTGACTCTCTCTGCTTGACTTATTTCACTCAGCATAATCTCTTCCAGTCCCATCATTGCTTTTATGGAGGAGAAAATTTTTACCAGTGCTTACTCTGCCATTCCTACTGTTACCTCCTATTGATTTTATTTGAAAGAAAATCTCATCTTATAAAGATAATATTTTTGAGATACTAAGTATATGTACTTTTCTGTCCCTGCAAGAGTACAGGTAGTTTGGGTTTGGTTTAGAAACAAGTCATTGTTCACATTTGTACTTCAGGCTAGAATTTAAAAAAATGCATAACATCAGGGTGATAGCTTGCAAGGCTGAGAGGGAAGTGCTGGTCTGGCTGGGCACTGCTTGCAATGCTCCACTGAGAGGGTATGTCAGCATTGCTCAAGAGGTGCCCATGTAGGTGGTCTGAAATAGAACCCTGGTCTTCAATCCTGGGCAGACATGCTGAGGACCTACAACTCCCACTTGCCAGCACACCTGAGGAGTCTCACAGGGATCAGAAAAGTAAAATGTGAGGACTTTGTAGGACAGATAATAAAGAGAGCACTAGAAGCTTGCACAGTGCCCCCAGGTTGTGGTGGAAGCAGCACAGTTTTGATGAGAGGCATGTAGGTGTGAGCTTGTTCTCATAACCTTTTCAACATGGAGTGCAGTTGTGTGTGTGTGGCATTTCTATGAAGGGGAACAACTCTCCTGATCAGGAGTTTGAACCTTCAATTAAATGAATGTAGACAAAAATAGACTGTTTAAAAATAGGAGAAGGCTAAGCAACTACTAATTGACATCCCATTCTCCCATTTATCAAATGAATGGGGGGCCCACTTATAGAACCTGAGTTAATTAATTGCTAAACATGTGGAAGTGATATGGTTGGGTATTCCTAACTCTGCTCAAACATTCTTCCTTCTCAGATGGTATTTGCTCTTCCCTCCCTTGGGTCAGTATGACGGAAAATCTGCAAAAGACTATTACCGGGAAGCAAAAAACATTGCGAAGTCTTTAAAACTTATTCTCCTTTTTACATAGTTTTATGTAGAATATCATTTAATCTCCCTAGTTACTTAGATTCATGAGTAGTTTTAGCTTATTCTTTTGCTCATTTTGGGCTTATTTCTAGGCTTTCACAAATTATTATTTTGAAATAATTTTAATCTTACAGAAAATTTATGGAATAATATGAAAAACTCCTGTATACCCTTCATCTAAAAACTTCAGCCAGTTTTGCCAACTCTCTGAATGGTGCTTTGCCTTTATAGCAAAGGATTCAATTCAGAAGCACATATTGCATTTTGTTGTGATGTTTCTTTTATCTCCTTCAGTCTGGAACTTTTTTTTTTTTTTAATCTCTTCTTAACTCTCATGATGTTGAAACTTTTGAAGACTAGGGTCTGGTTATTTTATTAAAGTTTCCTTCATTTTCGTTTTCCTGATGTGTCCTTCTGATTGGATTCAGGATATGCATTTTTGGCAGCAATATCAAAGAAGTGATGCTGTGCCCTTCTCATTTCATCCTGTTAGGTGGTGCTTGATTTCACTCTGCCCCATTACTTTTGCTCTTCACTTTGATCACTTGATTGAGATGATGTCTATCAGGCTTCCTCACTGCGATGTTGCTCTTTTCCTTTCTGTAATTAATACTTTGTGGAAATATCAGTGTCTCATTCTTCATCTGATTTTTTCACCCAATAGCTTTTGCATCTATTGAGGTTTCTTGTTTGAATTAAATTTCATTATGGTGGTACTAGATTATCTAAGTGCTCATTAGCATCTTTTTCCTTGCTGGCTGGCATCTTTGGTATTCTGGTCATTTACTGCATCCCTGTGAGGATTTTGACACTTGAGTCTTTGTTTTCCCTTTTCCTCCATTAATGATCATTCTCATGAGTTACTCTCTCATGGGCAATTCCAACTCTGAAGTTCCCTCAACCTCCTTGCCCCTGGTGCCTTTTTTCCATGTTCAGTGTCACTGGCTCATGCCCATGACTGTCTTCGCCTGTGTCTGCCTTGGAGCTGTTTGGCATCCCACCCTTCTGGCTTTCTTTTCCTCTTATGCCCAACATTTCCTTGAGCTCTTTAAGCTTCCCAGCCTTCTCTCAGGCACATGCTGTTTTTTCCTTTTGGCCCCAAGGGTGTGTTTCCCTCTTCTTCCAGCCTGTTCCCAGGGCTGTGTCACTTTGTGTCTCTTGCCACCTGTGCCTTCTCTCCCAGCTGTACCTCAGCTTTGGCTCTCCCACTTGGACCCTCAGTGTGCTGAGTGCACTGACAGAGAATGCCCACTACAGATTTTTACACTTACAAATTTCCACCTCACAGGCTTCCCAGGAGCAACCCATTTTTTCATGAGTTGATTCTGTACTCTCAATTTTATGACCCATGGCGGTTATTCCAAACCTTCCCTGCATTTTCCATGCTTCCTCTCTTCGAGCAAATGACCCTATCTCCTACTTCAGGGAGTGAATTTGGGCCACTAGTCTTGAATACCCTCAACTCTGTGTCTCAGCTATGTGCACAAGACTGTCTGCTGATACTGGATGAAGCTGGTGAATCTGAAGGGTTGGACTCTGAAGAGTTCAGGTTATCCTTCCAACTCTGAGCTCACACCCCATGGCTCCCACCCTCCTGTCTGTGTCAGGGCTGCTCTGTCACCCAGGCTGCTGCCTGGACTGGATCCACTCTTCTCTGTGCTATCCATTCCACATGCGAGGATCATGGTGTGAAGTACACAGGGATATCTGTAATGGCAATGAGCACAGCAAGATTGCTGCTCCCTCCCTGTGATTTGCTGAGTGGTTTGGTGGGGGTTTGTAAGGGGAAATGCAATCAGTAGAGGATGGAAGCCAGGGTTGGCTCTTGGGTTTGCTCTTGTCTTTCCTCACAGCAAATTAAGACAGTATAAATTTGGGCAATTCAATATGTACTTTTCTGTTATGTTAAGGAGTCATGTCAGTGGCTTCAGCATCATTTCTACTGGTGGTATATAAGCAGGGGAGAAATTTTTGACTGCCCTGTCCCCACTCCTGGATCAGGAGGAATTCCACTTAAGGGTGTTGCTTGGTCCCTGGCCAGACCTATAGTAAAGGCTGCTGGACCTGACCCCACCCTCCCTAGAACTACCTGAATGTCCTCCAAATGCAGACTGGCTTCATCTCTCTGCTGCCCTAGCCCTGTGTGGTCCCTATCATTCTGGAAACAGTGTCCTTAGGGTGCCCGGGGGACCAGTCTTTCACCTCTGCTCTCTTGCACTCTCTGTGGGGACAGGAAGGGACCTGGGCTCAAATGGACCATGCTTCCTTTCAAACATCTTCAGAGATGGCAATTTTTTCAACTTCTAAACAGAGAGGTGCGTTTTGTACAAACATGTGATCTTCTTATGTCCTGCATGAATCCCTTTCCTGGTGGAGGGCAGCCGGGCATCACTCTGCTTTCTCTGCATCTTGTAGGAACATGCTTTTTCATCCAGTACTAGCAGAGCTGTCCACAGTTGTCAGTTCCTCAGGGGTTTGTCACCATAGGACAAACTTTACTACAAGGACTCTGATAAACATCTGCCAAGGCTGGGCTGGGCTTTGGCATATTACATTTCTTACTTCTTCCAGTCCCACTGGTCTGCAAGAGGGATGCTGTTCATTGTCATTTTGGGGGCATGGAAGTGAGTGTCCTCCTTTCTGTCTCCCAGAGAACGTACAGGTCTGAACTGGTTCCCTGTACTCAAGGAAGGAGTTCTAGCACTGTCTAATATGCAGTGGTCACAACAAGTGGTATTGTTGTCCTTTCTTTCCTCTTGCTGGCCAAAATTCCAGTGTTAGGATTTCTCACCTCCCTCACCTTTGCCACTCTGTGTCACCTGCCCCTGTGGTCTTGACCATCTCCAAACCTCATTCACTTCTGAAATGTTACCTGCTCTGCCTGTGTCCTGTGTTTGGTGGGAACCAGTGCTCTGTGTCACATCACTTGGGCAGTCAAAAAACCATGCCCCTCTTGTCCTAGGCTTATGTATTTGATATTACTCCTATGGGTGAATCCAGGACTTTTTTTTTTTTTTTTTTTTTTTTTTTTTTTTTTTTTACTTATTTAACTTTTTTTTTAAAAAAATTTCTTTTCAGGGGTGCCTGGGTGGCTCAGTGGGTTAAAGCCTCTGCCTTCGGCTCAGGTCATGATCCCAGGGTCCTGGGATCGAGCCCCACATCGGGCTCTCTGCTCAGCGGGGAGCCTGCTTCCTCCTCTCTCTCTGCCTGCTTCTCTGCCTACTTGTGATCTCTGTCTGTCAAATAAATAAATAAAATCTTTAAAAAAAAATTTCTTTTCAGCATAACAAAATTCATTGTTTATGCACCACACCCAGTGCTCCATGCAATACATGCCCTCCTTAATACTCACCACCTGGCTCCCCCAACCTCCCACCCCCTGCCCCTTCAAAACCCTCACATTGTTTTTCAGAGTCCATAGTCTCTCATGGTTCATCTCCCCTTCCAATTTCCCTCAACTCCCTTCTCCTCTCCATCTCCCCATGTCCTCCCTGTTATTTGTTATGCTCCACAAATAAGTGAAACCATATGATAATTGACTCTGCTTGACTTATTTCACTCAGCATAATCTCTTCCAGTCCTGTCCATGTTGCTACAAAAGTTGGGTATTCGTCCTTTCTGATGGAGGCATAATACTCCATAGTGTATATGGACCACATCTTCCTTATCCATTCGTCCATTGAAGGACATCTTGGTTCTTTCCACAGTTTGGCGACCGTGGCCACTGCTGCTATAAACATCGGGGTTCAGGCGGTCCTTCTTTTCACTACATCTGTATCTTTGGGGTAAATACCCAGTAATGCAATTGCAGGGTCATAGGGAAGCTCTATTTTTAATTTCTTGAGGAATCTCCACACTGTTCTTCAAAGTGGCTGCACCAACTTGCATGCCCACCAACAGTGTAAGAGGGTTCCCCTTTCTCCACATCCTGTCTTGCTAATTTTGGCCATTCTGACTGGTGTCAGAATGGTATCTCAATGTGGTTTCAATTTGAATCTCCCTGATGGCTAGTGATGATGAACATTTTTTCATGTGTCTGATAGCCATTTGTATGTCTTCATTGGAGAAGTGTCTGTTCATGTCTTCTGCCCATTTTTTGACATGATTATCTGTTTTGTGTGTGTTGAGTTTGAGAAGTTCTTTATAGATCCTGGATATCAACCTTTTGTCTGTACTGTCATTTGCAAATATCTTCTCCCATTCCGTGGGTTGCCTCTTTGTTTTGTTGACTGTTTCCTTTGCTGTGCAGAAGCTTTTGATCTTGATGAAGTCCCAAAAGTTCATTTTCACCTTTGTTTCCTTTGCCTTTGGAGACATATCTTGAAAGAAGTTGCTGTGGCTGATATTGAAGAGGTTACTCCCTATGTTCTCCTCGAGGATTCTGATGGATTCCTGTCTCATGTTGAGGTCTTTTATCCATTTCGAGTTTATCTTTGTGTGCGGTGTAAGAGAATGGTTGAGTTTCATTCTTTTACATACAGCTGTCCAATTTTCCCAGCACCATTTATTGAAGAGACTGTCTTTTTTCCGCTGTATATTTTTCCCTGCTTTGTCGAAGATTATTTGACCATAGAGTTGAGGGTCCATATCTGGGCTCCCTACTCTGTTCCACTGGTCTATGTGTCTGTTTTTATGCCAGTACCATGCTGTCTTGATGATCACAGCTTTGTAGTAAAGCTTGAAATCAGGTAACGCCAGTTTTGTTTTTCTCTTTCAACATTTCCTTAGCAATTCAGGGTCTCCTGATTCCACACAAATTTTAGGATTATTTGCTCCAGCTCTTTGAAAAATACTGGTGAATCCAGGACTTTTTATTCTCTTTAGAAGGGTTGACCATACTTCCCCACTGTCCTGAGTGTCTGTGTTCTGGGTGGATATTCAATTCTTCCTCCCCAAGTCTCTCATACAGACGTTTGGTGAGAGCTTCCTATGTACCTGCCTGTCCCTGGACTCTATGGAAGGGCTGGTGCAATTGTTCATGTTCCTCCCCATCAAACCTCAGGACCCTGCTAAACCATACAGAACAGTAAGGGCAGGTAGAATAGCCTGCTCCTCAGCTTTGATTCTGGGGGGGGGGGGGCTTCAGAGGGTTGGCCTGCATGTTGGGTGGACTACTTTATCCTGGGCTCCACCTGGGTCCTATTCAGCTGCCCGAGGACACACTGCACTGGCCTCACAGGAAAGAGGAGTTGTTGGCTCCTCTTCCTGGTGAGCACCCCCCTGATGCTTGGGGTACGGACAGGGTGGGTTTAGAGAGCACGCCTAAAGCTCCTCACAGATATGCAAGTTTTCTATTGATGTACCATTTTTTGAATAGCAATTCAATTGTCATAAAAGGCTTTGAAATGCCATTCATCTTGGGGTTTTTTGGAGGTCCCAGGGGGAAAAACTCAGCCACCTAGGGCAGGGCATGGATAGAGAGATGTTCACAACACCTAATCCCACCTACCCCACCCTGCTAGGGGCCAAAGCCACTGGGAATCATGGGCCAGGGGTGAGACTCTGAGAGTCCTGTGCAAGGTGACCTTCTTAGGAAATGGAGGGACACTTCTGACTTATGCCAGAACAATTTCAGGGTAGGAAGCTGTGCGGAATGAGGAAGAGCTGTGCTGGGAACCCGGGTTTGAGGTAGGTCTGAGAGAGATGTGGACTTTCTGTGGATTGAGTGGGCAAAGCTGGAAACCAGATGTGCAAGGCTGGAGATGTACTTGCCCACCACGACCACCAGGGGGCCTGCAGTCTCAAGTATGATTAGGGGGAATGCTGGAGAGGGGCAGGTGACCTGCAGGTGGAGCTTGGACATCTCTCACCCTTGTTTTTAAGCTGTCCTCCTTGTTTTATGTCTCAATTTCTATATTTTCCTTTTGTCCCAATTTTTAAAAGATTTTTATTCTTTTTTCTTGTGTTAATATGCTGTTTTGTGTCAGCCTCAGCCTGTTGATGGTGATGTTATCGGTAAGCAATGTTTGAGGCACTCCCTTGGCTCCATATTACTTGTGACAACCCCTACAGGCATTTCCTCGATTGCAGTCAAAGTTGAGGCTGGACCTGCCCTTGTGGTTCTTAGGACTGCAAGATACACCTCAGCAGCAACCATCAGGGAACTTTGAAAAAGCAAAGTTTATTACTCACAAGTCCTGGAGGGTGTGCTGCATGTCTGGAGCCAAAAAGCAAGGTTGAAAGTAGACAGAGAGAAAGGGATTGTGGACCTGCGTGTCTGCCTTTATTCTGGTCAAGAGGGGGGTGTATTAAGGTTATACAGGTTCACTCTTTATTGGTGAATTTAAAACTTAAAAGCAAGAGTGAAAGCAAGGAAGGGGAAAGCAAGTGGTTAGTCAAATGGTCAGTTATCTAGATCAACCATAGCTTTATAAAAGGAGAACTTGATGGATACAGGGCCACCTGACTCTTTATCTAGTTGTGTAGCTGAGAGTGTATTTATTTGAGGTAGATGTCTTTGAAGTAGGTGCTTCAACAATCAAATGCTTAATGTCTGGCACTTACATAACAATCAAAACTCATTGTCAGACACACTACAAATACACATAATGGAAAATCTACCATCTTAACCATTTTTAAGTGTGTAGTTCGACAGTATTAAATACATTCACGTTGTTGTGCAGGTATCACCACTGTCCACCCCCATGCCTCTTTTTATCTTGTAAAATAAACTCTGTACCCATTAAATACTCCCAGTTCTCTTCCTTCCTTAATCTCTGGCAACCACCATTCTACTTTGTGCCTCTATGAATTTGACTACTCTCGGTACAACATATAAGTGGAATAATATGGTATCTGTCTCTTAGTGATTGGCTTATTTCACTCAGTATGTTTTCCTCGACCTTCATGTTGTAGCATATTGCTACAGAATTTCCTTCCTTTTAATGCTGAATAATATTCAATTTTAAATTTGCAGCCTTATTACATCTTTATATAGCCTTGCAAGCTTCATTAAATCTTTTCTGGAACAAGACAAACTTATTAAAAAAAAAAGAGAAAAACTTAGCTTCGAAATTCATGATAAGGAGCAGTTTTTTTTTTTTAAATTTCTTTCCAGCGTAACAGAATTCATTGTTTATGCACCACAGCCAGTGCTCCATGCAATACGTGCCCTCCTTAATGTCCACCACCAGGATCCCCCAACCTCCCACCCCCTGCCCTTTCAAAACCTTCAGGTTGTTTTTCAGAGTCCATAGTCTCTCTTGGTTCACCTCCCCTTCCAATTTCCCTCAACTCCCTTCTCCTCTCCATCTCCCCCATGTCCTCCATGTTATTTGTTATGCTCCACAAATAAGTGAAACCATATGATAATTGACTCTCTCTGCTTGACTTATTTCACTCAGTATAATCTTTCCCAGTCCTGTCCATGTTGATACAAAAGTTGGGTATTCATCCTTTCTGATGGAGGCATAATACTCCATAGTGTTTATGGACCACATCTTCCTTATCCATTTGTCCATTGAAGGGCATCTTGGTTCTTTCCACAGTTTGGTGACCGTGGCCACTGCTGCTATAAACATTGGGGTTCAGATGGCCCTTCTTTTCACTACATCTGTATCTTTGGGGTAAATACCCAGTAATGCAATTGCAGGGTCATAGGGAAGCTCTATTTTTAATTTCTTGAGGAATCTCCACACTGTTCTCCAAAGTGGCTGCACCAACTTGCATTCCCACCACCAGTGTAAGAGGGTTGCCCTTTCTCCACATCCTCTCCAACACACGTTGTTTCCTGTCTTGCTAATTTTGGCCATTCTAACTGGTGTAAGGTGGTATCTCAATGTGGTTTTAATTTGAATCTCCCTAATGGCTAGTGATGATGAACATTTATTTTTTATTTTTTCTTAGGAGCAGTTTTTAAATCTCAACAGTTTCATTTTTTTCCTGTGTGCTTTTGACAACAGTATTTTGGTTGGCAGGATTATTACTATGTATCCAAAAGAATAATAAAAATAAAATCAGAAGAAGCGATCTTTAAAAAAAATAGAGTAGTGGCATAGCATTATTTAATGAGGGGAATCACTGTGGGCCTTTTGTGTAGGGGAAAGCTCTGGCGTTAGCCTTGGTCCACTGAACCAAATGTCCCAGTTTGCTCTTAAGGGGGATCAGAATGTGAGTCCAAGGGATGAGAATGCAGAGGCACAAGGGTGCTGGACCTGGGGGTGGCCAGGTCAGGTGTGCTTCTGGAGGCCAGCTTGCCCCCATTCCATATTTCCTGTGCCTTTGGAGATGCACTGCCTACAAATGCAGAGGAAACAATTGCATTCCCACATCCCTCCTCTTCTTCTCTGTGTAAGAGGCAGATGAAAGAAGGTGAACTCAGAAAAACGGGACAAAGACCTCACCACAGAAGAAGGAAGATTTTCAAAGGAAATGCAAGTGCAAGAGGTGAGGCTAGGTTTGGCCTCTGGTTTCTATTCCTTCTTTGTGGGCTGTGGTGGATGAGCTCCAGAGCTCTGTCTCTCATCAAAGGGAAGACAGATTACCCCCCACCTCAGCCACATGGGTTTGCCTTTGGCATTTAAGTGGATATATATATGTGAATAGCATTTCCCCAACATCATTTTTTCACCATTGGGCAGACCCTCAAGCTTAGAGGGTCAGGATTCCCTTGTTTTTCAGACCCTCATAGGTCCCCAAGAAAATGTCTGTTGGTCCAGTAAAGGGTGTCCAGAGGAGACATTTGTGGGTAAGGGCAGTTTGCTGTAGCATCCCAGCTCTGGTTGGGGCCCCACGTGACATCCCCACCCCTGCCACCCCAGGATGAGGTACAATGCTTCTACATGTATGGCAGCTATTTATATAGATTTGTGTTTCAAGGTCTGCCCTGGAGATGTCAGTTAGACTTATCTGGGGAGGGGTCATTTTGTTGGACAATCTATGTTCCCCTCTGAGTTTACTTCTGAGTTTCTTGAGAAAAAATCCCACTCCCCTCTCAGGATAATGACCCGTGCTTTTGTGGCAGTGGCCGTATGTACCCTCTGCTTTGTTCTCAGATTGGTTACACCCCAGGGAAGTTTCCCTCTTTCTGGAAGTAGGGAGCATGTCTGCCCCTCCACCCACCTGGCATAGTAAATGCTCATTAAATATTTGAATGGAAGAGATGTGTGTATATGTATTTCTAAGCCAGTTGTTTTGGGGAGAGTATAGAAAGACCATTTCCAGGCAAGGAGCAAGTATTTTCCAGGGGATCTTTGTATTGCCGGGAGCAGGCTACAGTGGTGACGGTAGTTGGGCAGCAAGAGAGGCCCACTGGTCTCCAGGATGTCTTGGGAGGGCCAAGTTGCCACATGGGTCCTGACAAGGACAGGAGGGAGCTTCTTCAAGATTCCAGAAAGAAGAGCTGTTGTTATGATGTTGAGGGCCAAGGCAGCATCACAAGGCAATGTCTTTGAGTTTCATGGGGTTGAATCATTGCTTTTAAAAGATGGTTTCTATAAGCATTGGATCATATCCACAGGTGTTCCTGTGAATTAAAAATAATGAGAACCAAGAGCACTAAAGACTTGAGTAGTTTCGAAATGATTTCTTTTTCAACATATTGGTAAAATATAAAGTCTAAATACATTATCTTTTTGAAGCTCTTAGAAATCAAACTTGTTATGCCCAAATCCTATCTTTCTGAAACGTGTTTCATTTGGACCACCAGTCATTCACTTGCAATAGAGGAAGTGTGTTCAGAAAAGCAATAAAAACCCAACACATGCATTTCCACAGGCTCTTCTCTTCTAGAATTATAGTGGCTCCCTTGTCTGAGCTGGTCACTTCTCAGGTGAGAAGAGAGTCCAAGAGGCCACTGGGCTGCCCGAGCTCACACAGGCACCAG
This sequence comes from Martes martes, assembly GCF_963455335.1. Taxonomy (NCBI): domain Eukaryota; kingdom Metazoa; phylum Chordata; class Mammalia; order Carnivora; family Mustelidae; genus Martes; species Martes martes. The sequence goes on along the minus strand of NC_137894.1, from coordinate 26,297,129 downwards.
AGATATGCAGATGGCAGGAGGCTCCAGTCCTCCTTCCCTTTTCCATCCCTGACTCTGAGTGAGGCATTCAGCACTTTTGAATTTATTAAGGGCCCAGTACCCTAGTCTTCATATGGTGGCAAACACCTTCTTGGTGTTCTTGGTACAGTTTAGGAAACCCAGACTTGGGAGGTAAATTTGACATGGGATTTTGAGTGGGAAGGAGGAATGTGTAGTACTCGGCGACCTGGGATGGCACTTCTTGGTGGTGCTGGCTTTTCCATACTGTGGTTTCTGTTGTGTCTGCAGTGGACACACTCAAGACACACACTCCATCCCTGATCCCAGCCTCTGACATCTGATTTCCATAGACTTCTGACTGTGAGTAGAGGGAGTCTTTGGAGGAGCCATTCTCCACAATACACACTAGGAAAACATACAGGAATTTTCCAATTGAGAATGCCACTCCAAACGAACCCATAGGAATATACTTCCTATGAATATTCAAGACCTACACTGAAGGCAAACTCCAAGAGACTTTAGGAAGCTTTAGAAACTCTAGAATTTCTGCAGTTAGTGGCTTTCAGGAGAAAACTGAGATGAATGTTTAGGATGTCAGTCATGCTGACACAAATAAAAAAATGAGAGCAATATTGGGAAAAGTCTCAACACAATCGTTTTACAACCTGATAAAATGTTTTTCCAGATAAAAATGTGAAAAAAAATCCAAGTGCAAGGCAAGACATCTGGAAAAACATGAAAAATAAGAAAGAATAAGCAGAAATTTGTCTTATAAACTACCATAGTTTCAGTAATCTGGTACTAAAGCAGGAATAACAGGAAAAAACAGATTAAAGTTAAACTCCCAAATTATGTGTGAAAATTAACTTGATGGACCTAACATTTCAGGTGATTGGATAAAGTTTGGATCATTCATATTATGAAACCAGACATACTTTTGAAGAGGAATAAAAAGTTAAATTTAATCTTACACCAAAATAAAGTCTATATTTAAGTGTAAAGAATAATAGCATGAGAGGTGCCTGGGTGGCTCAGATGGTTAGGCATCTGCCTTCAGCTCGGATCATGATCTCCAGGTCCTGGGATCAAGCCCCACACTGAGCTCCACCTTGGGCTCCCAGCTGGGGGGAATCTGCTTCTCCTTCTGCTTCTTTCCCTGCCCCCTCTTATGCATTCTGTCCCTCAAATGAATGAATAAAATCTTTAAGAAAAGAATAATAGCATAAAGTACTTGAAAAAAGTATCTATGAATAAATATATATGTAATTTTGGGCTGGGATATCTACAACTGTGGCAGTAACATAACGATTGACCTCATGAAACTGGGTGTCTCAAGGGCTCCATGTCTGGGCCTGGAGCCAGGGCAGGCACTGATGGACTGTAGAGCCTCCAAGTAGCAGAGCTTCACTGCTGTAGTTTAGGATGACTGTGATTCATGAGAACTTCACTGCTTTGTTGGTCTCCTGGGTGACCTCCCAAATGAACCATGTAACCCCAATCTTAGCCACTGTTTTGGTCAGTTTGGGCTGCTATAACAGAATGCCACAGACTGGGTAGCCCGAACAACAGACATTTATTTCTCACAATTCTGAAGGCCGAAAGTCTTAGATCATGGTCCTATTCAGGCTGCCAGCTGCTCCAACCCCCAGGAAGAGTTGTTTTTCCTTTGGTCTTTCACTCAAGGAGGAAGGGCCTGGACCGTATTCACACCCACCACCCCATCTGGGTGAAGTAAGGCATGAGGTAGAGCCAAGAACTGGGATGAGAGGGAGGTGATCCCCACCACCATGGGACAGACAGCTATGCTGGGGCAGCCACATTTCCTTTGCCCTATCCACTTATTGTGAGCTTGGAGCAGGCAGTCTGCAGGTTTCTGCAGAACTTGGCCATGCTGAGTAAGCAGAGAGTACCTTTAAGGGCTCTTTCAATCCTGTATCCCTTCTGGAGACAACTTTGGGTGATGCAGGCAGGCTGAACATCAGTGGTTTGGTGGTCTGGTAGTGTCCTCTCTCCAGTTGCTCATCTGAAGTCCACTGTCCTCCAGACTCTGCTGAGAGTTTGTACTGGGTGTTGATGAGAGATGTTCTCAAAATAGGATTCATGCTTTGTTTGTGGCAGAAGTTATTCTCCTCTTAGGAAGATGTCATGCTAGGTGTCAATCTCACTTTCCACCAAGCATGACCCAGGTGTGTAAATCTGTGGAGGTACATGAGCTTAGGTAGAGAACAAGCCCCAGTGATACAGTGCTCACTAGACAGGTGCCCCCGATGCTCCACCCATACTTAAGCCATCCCAGGAGTCCTGGGTTGAGAGGTGGGGCCCTCAGTACCTTGGAGGCACGCTGGGAGGCCTTGTGCCATGGATTAGTGGCCACTGGTGGCCATTGACAGGATATGGGTCAGCAAATGTCACTGTCATGAGGAGTAGGTCAATCCAAATAGGTGCGGTAGGTGCTATACGCATCAGAAAACGGGCATATCCCCCTCCTGGCCATAGTTATACTGCTCAACCAACAGGGACTGTGCAGCTACCCTTGGAGGGTCACTATAAATAGGAGCATGCATGCATATATACACATACATGCACACACATACACACTCACTTGCATGCATCCATATATAGACACATATTTATACACATATACATTTTATACATGTAGATACATATATACACATGCACACATTTATACACACATTTATACATTTAGACATACACTTGCATACACATGCATATGTGCACACACATTCACACATATGAACATATTTATACACACATAAATTACATCTATTACTCACATACATATACATGTGTGTAGTATATACATACACATTTACACATGTATAAGAGACACACATATACACATATTTATATGCATACACATTCACATATACATACACATGCATACTTATTTATACATGTCATACATGAGCACAGTTGTTTCTTTTTTTTTTTTTTAAAGATTTTATTTATTTATTTGACAGATGGAGATCACAAGTAGGCAGAGAGGCAGGCAGGGTGGGGGGAGTAGACTCCCCACTCACCAGAGAGCCCGATGCAGGAATCGATCCTAAGACCTGGGATCATGACCTGAGCCGAAGGCAGAGGCTTAACACACTGAGCCACCCAGACGCCCCCCAGCACAGTTGTTTCTATTAGCCTGGGCAATTGTGAGTTTAGAAGACGGTGGGCCAGGAATGGTCTGCTTGTCTGAGGGGTGGTTGAGAGCAGACCTCAGTGCCCTGCAACCTGTAATCAAACCTGGGGCTGCTGCTTACACCAGGTCTCAGTCTCCTTCCCTTTATTTTAAGGTGGGTATACCAATAATCCCTGTCTGGTGGTTACATGAGCATTATGAGACAGAAATAAATGCTCAGCATGGGCTTTGCTGGTTGCAAGTTATGAATATGATCTTGTCCTGAGGGGGACCTCTCTTTCTTGGGGGGAACCTCATAGGCTACAGGTAGTATGTTTGGACTCTGGAGACCTTACTAGCAAGAGCCCAGACTCATTTCAGGAGGTTGAAGGGAGGTAGTTATCGCAGCTCTGAGAAGAGAAACTATACCCAGCACAGTGATCACTTTTTGGGCAGTATGGAGATACTATGAGAAACATCTGGAAATAGCCAAGCTACTTTTTTTTTTTTTTTTTTAACTTGACAAAGAGATCACAAGTAGGCAGAGAGGGAGGGGGAAGCAGGTTCTCTGCTCAGCAGGGATGCTGAGGCAGATGCGGGGCTCGATCCCAGGACCTGAGATTATGACCCAAGCTGAAGGCAGCGGCTTAATCCACTGAGCCACCCAGGCGCCCCTAGCCAAGCTACTTTAAGTGGTCTGATTTCTGTCACTCAGGCTGGGAGAGGGTTGTAGTGTGACACACTACTGGAATGAAAGAAGCATGGCATCCTCTAGGTCAGGCTGCTGAAATAATGCCAGTGCTTTCTTGTCTCTCTGACCCTGATATCTCCTAAGACATTCTCCTTCCCAGGAGTGTGAAGGTGAGCTGGTGGCCATGGTGGGCTTTCCCTGGCTCCCTCACATGGCAGCTTCCTGGTGATAATTCCTCTCAAGAGGTGGACACTCCACATTATGAGGATGAACAGTACCAATGATGATAACGGGTATTCTGGTAATGAAGCAGCTGTGGCTACAAGCCTCTCAAACCAACACTTTTTGGTGATTTTTTGATGTTACTATACTTTCATATGCATCTTAGGAGATAAGACAATTGCCTTTGGATCTGATTTTTGAAAGTGGAATCCCACTTAAAATTTTCATTTCTATCTATGTCTTAAAATTTGACTCCATTTTGAAGACTAACCTTCAATGCTCTGTGTGAAGCTTCACCTAGCAGTTCTCGTGGGAAGTCCTCTGGTGTCCCTCTCTCTGTTTTCTTACACTTTTACTTTGTGTTATGCTTGTTTATGATGGAGACTTACCTGCTTGATTAGGGGATGGGCCAGCCAGCTCACTTTTCATTATCCGCCTTCCCAGAACAGTGCCTGGGTTAATACTCACAAAAGAACAACTATAGGCTATTATGAAATACAGAATTCCAAAATTTAATATTTCTTAGTTTGGAATTTTGTCTATGCTTGTGAGCTTTCTTAATTTGAGGCATATACATCTGTGAAAAATGGAGAAATAGTATTGTAACACTTCATAGTAGTATTACTTGCCTTGCATCTATTCATAGTGTATAGAGTATATGATAGGGTGGAATTATTTTGGGGGTTTATGGATTTATTTTCATGTTCTCCAATCAACTCTTACTGATTGCTATCTTTAACTGGCAGATTAACATTTGGTCAATTAGCCCCAAGGCCAACAGTGCTGGTAGTTAGACTGAAGTTGGGCACTGTATGATTCCAAGTTTGGAAGGGTCATGAACAGCCTATCAGCAAAGGCCTAATTATTTTTCTGTGTGAATGTACTGTAATTAGAACACAGCTGTGAGAGTTGGTAGTTTACAAGTGTCTAATGAGCTATTTCCTTCCCCACTCACATTAGTTGGGGAGTTAATTGGGTCCATCTGGTGTATAATCCACAGTATCCCTGATATCTGTGATTTTATAAGCCTGTGGCAGACTTGGACTCTGGATTCACAAAGGGAGCTTTGGTGCCTGAGCTCAAAGAAGAAATGTAGTGAAGTTCAGGAAGGGTGATGCTGAGCTGGGCAGGAGACTGCTTTGTAGGATTCTGCTGCAGGAGCTGAACCTTAGGGCTCAGAGGGAGCAGCAGAGTGTGAATGGTCCAGGCCGTTCATCATCCGGCCGGCATCCGAGATCCTGTTCCTGAGAGCAGTCGCGGTGCAGTTGGGCCACTGGGCAGTGACACGCATCGGATAAGCGGTCTCTCTCCATCTCCATCAGGCAAGAGGGGTTAGGCAGCTACAGAAGTCTGGCTTTTATTCTCAAAATGCATTCTGGAACATTCTGCAGAATGGTGTGCCAGAGAATACACAGCGGTGGGAAAGGTAACAGGGGTCACACCTGGGGACGGTGGACCAGAGCTGACAGAAACCACGCAATCCTCACATGAGCAGGCCCTGCCTGCCCTCTGCCGGCGAGTGCCCCCGAAGCCCCAGCTTGCGTGTGTCCACCCTTCAGAGGCTACTCCGGACCTTGGCCTCCTCCCTCCCAGGAAGGTCCTGGGAGATACTTGCTTCTGTGATCAGGTTTATCCGAATTAAAAATAAGATAGGATCCGGGCGAAGCCTCAAGGCGGTGGGGGTGGGGAGAAAGATGGACAAATGTCTTCGCAGACTTTTCGACCACACACGTTGCTTGCCTAGAGAGTTTAACATACTGGAGAGCGGTCGTGCGGCGGACGGCGAGCTGGCGCGTCTGAGCCGGTCTCCCGTTCCTCGGGATGTCCGCGCACCGCCGCCACTTTCTCGGCGTGTAAGACCGGCCGGATCACCGCCCATCTCTTCTGGGGCGACTCCACAAGAGTCCACAGGCCCCGCACTGTCCTGCCGCAAGTCGTGTGTGCCTCCTGCAGGCGCGCCACGTCCACAGCGGGCTCCCTCCTGCCTGGACCCCTCCGGTAGCGGCCCCGGCCGGCTGTGCTACCTCCGCGCCGGGTCCGAGGTCCGCTCCGCTGTGGGCATGAGCCTGGCAGAGCCCAGGACACCGCGCCACGGGCGGAGCTGAGCTTGCACCGGGCTCGGAGCCTCTGTGCCAGGTTCTGCAGGACTGACACCAAGGCGGACCTGTCGGGAGGGGGCGATAGGACGGGGCTAGGGGCAGGGTGGGAGAGAGATGGAACTGGATGGGGCTGGATGAGGCCGGGATCAGGGCCAGCATCAGTTGCGCTGTATGTCCAGCGGGGTTCCTCCCCTGCACCTCCCAAGGTGCTTATCTGCAGGGAACACATCTGTGTGGCGGGTGTGGATCTCAGACCTTAGTTCAGACATAACCTCATTGCTTTATTTCTCAGCGTTACCCATTTTTAGCTACTCAGTTTTCTGCAAGCTACTTACTCTGTTATCTTCTCACCTGGGAGATGGGTATAAAAATGCCAGTTCATATAAGTTACAAGGTTTAAATTAGTTTTAAAATTATTTTCCTTGTGTTACAATATATAACATTAAAGTTGCCATTTTAACCTTCTTTAAGTATACAATTACTTGTATACGTAAGTGGTACTAATTACATGTGTGCAACCATCACCACTATCTAACCCTAAAACATTTTTCTCTCTCTGCACAGGAGCTCTGTATCCAGTCAGGAGTAACTCTCCCTCCTCACTCCCTGGCCCCCAGTACCTCTAATCTACCTTCTATCTCTAATGAATTTATCGATTCCAGATATTCCGTATAAGTGAAATCAAGCAATATTTGTCCATTTGTGTCTGGATTATTTACTTAGTAACTATATATATTTTTGTTAATCTAATGTTGTAGCACGTATTAGAACTTCCTTTTTATGGGCGATTAACATTCTATTGTATGACTATGCCAAATTTTGTTTTTCCATTCATCTACTGGTAGACACCTGGGTTCTTTCCACGTTTTGGCTATTGTGAATAATGCTGCAATGAACATTGTCATACAATTATCTGTTTGCATCCCTGTTTTCAATGATCTTGGATATCCACCAAGCAGAATTGCTGGGTTAAATGGTAACTTTATATTTGACTTTTTGAAGATCCGCCAAAATACTTTTCACAAATATTTCCACACTTTATATTATCATTTGTAATGTATTTGGGCTCCAATTTCTCCGTTACTTGCCAACATTGATTATTTTCTGTTCTTTTGATTTTAGCCATCCTTTTGGGTGTGAAGTGATATCTCATCGTCGTTTTGATTTGCCTTTCTCTAATGATGTTGAGAGTCTTTTCCTGTGCTTCTATCTTCTTTGGAGAAATGTCCATTCAAGTCCTTTGCACATTTAAAAATTGGGTTGTCTTTTCTTAAGTTGTAGGAGTTCTTTATATATTCAGGGTATTAAATCAGATATATATGAGTCAAACAATTTATCCCATTCAATAGGTTGTCTTTTCAATTTCTTGATAGTGTTCTTTGATGCACAGAGAATCATTTTTTAAATTTATTTTTTTCCGGTTTTACTGAGATACAACTGACACAGAATTTAATTTTGATGAAGTCCAATTATATGTTTTTTTTTTTTCTTTTCATGCTTTCAGTGTCATATCTAAGAATCCATTGCCAAATCTAAGGTCACGTAGACTTACCTCCATGTTTTTTTCTAGGAATTTTATGGTTTTATCTAAATATATGCTCAATTTTGAGTTATTTTATAAGGTATAAGGGATCCAACTTTATTCTTTTCCATGTGAGAATCTAGTTGTTTTAGCCCCATTTATTGAAAAGACTGTTCATTCTCTATTGAATAGTTTTGACACTGTTGTGAAAAATCAATTGGCCATAAATTATGGGTTTATTTCTGGATTCTTAATTTTATCCCATTAAGTTTATATGTCTATCCTTATGCCAGTACCACACTGTTTAGAGTACTGTAGCTTTGTACAAAGTTTTGAAATCAGGAAATCTGAGTGCTGAAACCTTGTTCTTTTTCAAGATGTTTTTGGGTTTTTTGGAGCTCCTTGAGATTGCATATGAGTTTGAGGACTGGCTTTTCCATTTCTGCAGAAATGGCCATGGGAACTTCGATAGAGATTGTATTGAATCTGTAGATTGTTTTAGGTAGTATTTCTTTTAAAGATTTTATTTTATTTATTTGACAGAGGGAGACACAGTGAGAGAGGGGACACAAACAAGGCAGTGGGAGAGGGAGAAGTAGGCTTCCCGCCGAGCATGGAACCTGATGTGAGGCTCAACCCCAGGACCTTGGAATCATGACCTGAGCCAAAGGCTCAGATGCTTAATGACTGAGCCACCCAGGCACCCATGCCTCAGGGAGAATTGCCATTTTAGCATTATTAAGTATTTCTAGCCATGAACATGAGATGTCTTTCCATTTATTTAAGTCTTTTTAATTTCTTTCAGACATGTTTTGAAGTTTCCAGTATACAAATCTTTCACCTCCTTGGTTAAATTTATTTCATTAATTAATGAATCATTTAATTTGATTAACCATTAAATTAATTAAATTAATTATTAAATTTATTATCGGATACATTTATTTTATTCTTTTGGTTACTACTATAAATGGAATCATGTTAATTTATTTTTCAGATTGTTCATTGCTGGTATGGAGAAATACAACACACTTTTGTGTTGCTATTTCACCTGCAACTTGCTAAATTCATTTGTTAGCTTTAGTAGTTTTCTTATGAAACAATTTTTTGGGGGAGATTTTCTATATGTAGGATCATAGGATCATATCATCTGCAGACGGAGATAGTTTTAATTTCTCCTTTCCTATTTGGATATTTTTAATTCTTGCCTAATTGCTCCAACTAGAACTTCCAGTACAATGTTGAACAGCAGTGGTGAAAACAGGCATTCTTGATTTGTTCCTGATCTTAGCAGGGAAGCTTTTAGTCTTCTAACATTGAATTTGATGTTAGCTGTGTGTTTTTCACAAATTCTCTCTACCATATTAGAGAAGTTGTCTTCTATTCCTACCTTTCTGAGTGTTCTTCCTTCTCCCAGAGAACTTGTGCTTAAGATGGAAGATGACAAGAAGACATAACCACTGGGGAACAGTGGCTGAGACCATGTTGTTCCCTAGAGACTGTTAAAGCTAAAAGGAGATGTATTTGGAAAGATTTGAGGATGATACCATGAGCAGATGTTGATACCAGGCTGGAGAGCATGAGATTCATCTTCTGTGCCAGTGTTTCTCACAGTGTGGTACAATTTCAAAATCCCTTGGGTGTTGTAAAAATATAGCTCCCTGAGCTATACACTTTTCTGAATCAGGATCTATAGGATAGGGTCATGGGAAATTGTCTTGAAGCAGAGTCCCAGAGGGTTTGCTTGTAGGCTTAGAGTTGGAAGCACTGCCACGGAGGAAGAGAATGGGATGAGAATGGCAGGAGGAGGATGTGTTGGGAGACATAGCTGTGGCAGCATCCCATCTATTGTGCTTAGGTGCATGGGAGATGCTAAAACATGCTAGCTTCTCTCACCCCATGGAATGGATGGCTTTCCCTGGCTCTAAACATGTGAGTTGTTATAGCTGAACTTGTCCCTCCATCTTAAGCTTGGTGTTGGTTTGTGCAATGCTAGGTATTGTTCTCATGGTATAGTTGGGGGGTAGATATATAAACAAGTATGCAAAGTGTGCAATAAGTGACACAACAGAGGGAAGTGCAAGGTACAGCAAGGGCAGGGGTGGGGTGAGCTCCAACTCTCTTGGAGGAAAATGGGTCTACACAAAGGAACGAAGAGTGCCAAGAATGTAAATGGTTTTAGTCAATATGTATATTTCTTCTTATTGTCTTTAAAAGATAATCATTTAAAAAATAATAAAAATGCCATACATGTTTTATAACACATGTAAAAGTATGACAGCAATAGCACAAAGGTTGGGAAGAAAGAAATGGGAGCACATTATTTTAAGTGTACCTTTGTGCATTATAGATGTATATAGTTATGAATATGAATATTAGAATTATATGTTAGAGAGGAACAGGTATAATACAATTTTAAGTTAGATTGTAAGAAGCTAAAGATGTATATTGTAAATCCTAAGGCAGCAACTAAACTAACAAGGAATTATAGCAAATAAGCCAGCTACAAAAGGAATAATATGGGTCATACAGAATACTCAGTTACTGCAAAATAAGGCAGAAAAAGAGAAAAAGGGAACAAGGAATAGGTGAATAAATAGAAAACAAGTAGCAAGATGGTAGATTTAAACCTAAATATGCAATAATCACATTATATGAGAATGGACTGAATACCTTATGTATAAAGGAACCCACTTTATTTATTTATTTATTTATTTATTTATTTATTTTAACATTTTATTTATTTATTTGACAGACAGAGATCACAAGTAGGCAGAGAGGCGGGGGGAGGGGAACAGCATCCCTGCCGAGTAGAGAGCCCAACGCGGGGCTTGATCCCAGGACCCTGGGATCATGACTTGAGCTGAAGGCAGAGGCTCCAACCCACTGAGCCACCCAGGTGCTCCCCCTCACTTTATTTTTTAAAAAAATATTTAATTAGTTTATTTGAGAGAGAGAGAGAGAGAGAACAGAAGGAGAGGGAGAGGGAGAAGCAGATTCCCCACTGAGCAAGGAGCCCAACACAGGGCTTTATACCAGGACCCTGAGATCATGACCTGAGCTGAAGCTTAGCCGACTGAGTCACTCAGGCACCCCTAAAGGAACCCACTTTAAATATAAAAGCACAGATAGGTTAAAAGTAAAAAGATGGAAAAAACACACAATATTAAAATGGATACAAGAAAAGTAGAGTGGCTATATTAATGTTAGAACAAGTGGATTATAGAGGAAAGAATATTACTAGGAATAAAGGTGGCCATGTCATAAAGGGGTAATCTATCAAAAGGGCATAATACTTTTTAAAAAAATAATAATATTTTAAAGATTTTATTATTTGTGTGAGAGAGGGAGAGAGAGAGAGAGAGTGAGAGAAAACGAGTGGGCAGAGGGAGAGGCAGAAACGGGTTCCCTGCTGAGCAGGGAGCCGGATGAGGGCCTGATCCCAGGACACTGGGATCATGACCTGAGTCAAAGGGAGAGGGTTAACTGACCAAGCTACCCAGGTGCCCCAAAAGGGCATAATTCTTAAAGTTCATGGGCTTAAGAAGAAGAGCTACAACATTTATGAAGCAAAAAGTGATAGATCACAAGAAGAAATAGATAAACCCAAAACCATAGTTGGCGATTCCAGGACCTTCTCCCATTAATTGATGGAACCCTTGAAGCCTGGAATTATTCAAATGTATGTCACACACAGGGGAGAGAATTGCGGTGTATAGAGAAATTTGGCACAGTCCATCATTCTCTGTGACGTCTCTAATCCATGTCTGCTCTAGGCCACCAGGACGAGTATCTCCTCTATCCAGGCAGTTTTCTAAGAAGAGCTTAGGAAATAGACTAAAATATGTTGCCAGCAGGGTCTATCTAGGAACATGAGATAGGGACTAAATCTGCCATGTACACTTGAATATCTTGTTGATTTCAAATTAGAGGTAGGTCAGAAAAGTTTGTGAAAAATAGACTTCCTTTTTCTTATATGGGATATCACTGCTGAGCATATGGTATACATGCACACAGAGTATCAAAAATATTAACAAAAAGTGTAAAATGGTCTTCCAGAGATCTGTCTAACCCATCAAAATAATAATGATCTTATGTTTCATACGGTAATATATTAAGGCACTTACAGTTAATCTGTATTCCTATTAACAGTGCTGACTTTTTTTATCCTTGGACTCACACATTCACTGGTCTGTCTGGGAAAAGATGGCTATGAAAAAAATCTAGCTTTTTTCTCAGGGCCCTTACTCCTTTCATTACCATGGAGTCTTATATCATCTCCCTTGAAAACACGAAGTCTCTCTGGTTTGTTTTGGGAGGAGTACACTTTTGTTTTTTTAGGCAATAGAAATGATTTATCTCTTCAAAAACCAGACCTGTCATAAGCCTATCCAATGTTAATGATTAATTTTCCGAATTTTCCAGCCAATTGGAGTGAATGTTAATCTGATTTCCTCTCACAGGTTTTTTTCTGACTAAAAAAATCTTTCCAAAACCGATTTTTTTGCTTATTTGGTTGAGATTTTAACACTTTTTATACTGCAATGATTTTTCCAAATGAGAGTCTTTCCCATTCCAACCATCTGCTTTGAAAAAAAAGGATTGCATCTTTTATGTCCAAAGTATCACTTAGGCCAAGGACCAGCACTTTTATCTTGCTACATTTGTGTTAACCCTGGAAAAAATGGGCACCACTCTTTTTTATTGTGATTTTCTGGGGGCATATGCTGAACAATCACCAGCTTCTGCTGCAAGCTGGCTAAGGACAACCATGCATGCTTGGGTTTATTACTAATATGTCTACTTTGTATGCCTCACTGGGCCCAGTCACCACCTGAGTGTTGGAAGCCCATCTTTTTAAACTATAAACCTGAACTGTAAACTGCAAAAATCACACCACCAGACCAACTAGCTATTTGAACTATTTTCCTTGGGGGAAATAATTCAAATTGGATCTTAAATGCATCTGATTGTTTTAATGCAAGTAAATCCTTAAATTGTCCTGGTAAATCTCTGTCAAAAAGACTTCCCCAAGCCTTTGGGTATCCTATTAACCCTTTGTGTGATTAGTAATATCCATTCATACTTAACATTCTTGTGTTAACTGTACTTACACATATTATGGGAAAAGTTTTAAACAGTATCTAGAAATTCTTTTTAATATCAAGTCACACCATCTGTAGCAAAACTAGTTGTTTAAACAAAGATTAACATGAACATTACCTATACCTATTTTCCCCTTCTGCTTGCTTGGTTTTAGGAGGCTTTTAAAAATAATTATTTCCTAGACTAACTAGGAATGATAAGTGGAAACAATCAGTTACTTGAAAATATTATGAGATACATATTTTAAATATATTATGAAAATATATTATTTTCATTCTCTATTTCAGGATATCAGTACAGCTTTCCATCTTACCATTTTTTGAATTCCAATTTTCTATCTGATCATCTCTATGTTATTTCTTTTCTGTGTACAACTTCCCTTCTGTTACAATTGATAAATTCATTTTTCCTTTAAAATAGTTATATGAGGGTGCCTGAGTGGCTCAGTTAGTGAAGCATCTGCCTCCGGCTCAGGTTGTGATCCCAGAGTCCTGGGATCAGATCCCACTTTCGGATCCCTGCTCAGCGGGGAGTCTGCTTCTCCTTCTCCCTCTGCTGTTTCTCTCTGTCTGTTAAATAAATAAATAAAATCTTTTAAAAAAATAAAATAAAGTTAAATAAATAAAATCTTAAAAACAAAACAAAACAAAACAACAGGTGCCTGGGTGGCTCAGTGGGTTAAGCCTCTGCCTTCGGCTCAGGTCATGATCTCAGGGTCCTGGGATTGAGCCCCACATCGGGCTCTCTGCTCAATAGGGAGCCTGCTTCCCTCTTTCTCTCTGCCTGCCTCTCTGCCTGCATGTGATCTCTCTCTCTTTCAAATAAATAAATAAAATCTTTAAAAAAAATAAAATAAAATAAAGTAGTTATATGCAACTGATAAATTATTGAACACTACATCTGAAACTAATGATTTACTATATGTTGACTGATTGAATTTAAATAAAAAATAAAATAAAATAAAATAGCATGTAATATTTTATGTAGACAAAATAATATATGTGACATGTCAGTAAGTTACTTTTTAATCCCCCATGATCTTCTTCGTTATTTCTTGTATTCCACATATGAGTGAATATCGGTAAGTTATGAAGTTTAATTTTCATAAACCAATTGGCACATTTTTTGCCCGATCCCTTTGCTTCCTAATATGGGGACTACTTTCTGGAACTTTGTATTTATAATTCCTCTGTGTGTGTGTTTGTGTATACATCTCTCTCTCTCTCTCCCCATCTCTTTATTTATTCTATCTAAAACCATGTAAAGGGATTCTAAACAAGCTTATTTTTAAGCTTTATAGAATTTACATCTTATATGTATTCTTCCATGAATTCCTTTCTTCACTCAACATTATGTACCTAACACTTACCCATATTGCTTTGTTTAGCTGTAGTACATCCAGTTACACTGCTGTGTAAAATTTCATCTGTATGAATATCCTATTGCATGTTGATTTTGTATCTTCCAACTTTGCTGAATTTGAATTTATTAGTTCTAACAGTTGTGTGTGTGTGCATGCATGTGTGTATAATCTTTAGAATATTCTACATATAAGATCATGTCATCTGTGAACAGAGATTATTTTATGCATTTCTTTCCAATTTGGATGCATTTTATTTCTTTTTCTTGCCTAATTGATATGGCTAGAGCTTTCAGTACTACACTGATTAGAAGCAAAACAGGTATCCTCAAATTGTTCTTCATCTTAAAGGAAAAGCTTTCAGTATTTTACCTTTGAGTATGATGTTAGCTGTTTTTTATGGCCTTTATTGTGTTGTAGTTTCCTTTTATTCTTAATTGCTGAACATTTTTATAAGGAAAGTGTGTTGAATTTTGTCATATACTTTTCTGCATCAATAGACAATCATGTGTTTTTTTCCTTCACTCTGTTAATGTTTTGTGTTTCATCAATTGATTTTCATATTTTGAACCATCCTTGAATTCCAGGAATTAATTCCCCTTGGTAATAGTGTATAAGCCTTTTAATACGCTGCTGAACTGACTTGCTAGTATTTTGCTGAGGATTTTTTGCATCAGTATTCACCAGGGATATTGGTCTGTGGTTTTCTGCTCTTGTAGTGTCTTTGGTATCAAGGTAATGCTAACCTCACTGAATAAGTGTCCCCTCTTTTTCAGTTTTTTAAGAGAGTTTGAGGAGGTGATGTTAATCCTTCTTTAAACATTTGGTAGAGTGCATCAGCCAAGCAATCTGGTTCAGGGCTTTTTATTGTTGTTGTTGTTGGGAAGTTTGTTTGTTTATTTATTTATTTTAAAATTTTATTTATTTATTTATTTATTTATTTATTTTTAAAGATTTTATTTATTTATTTGTCAGAGAGAGAGAGCGAGCGAAAGCACAGGCAGACAGAGTGGTAGAGGGAGAAGCAGGCTCCCTGCGGAGCAAGGAGCCCAATGTGGGACTCGATCCCAGGTCGCTGATATCATGACCCGAGCCGAAGGCAGCAGCCTAACCAACTGAGCCACCCAGGCGTCCCAAAATTTTATTTATTTTTTAAAATTTCTTTTCAGTGTTCCAGAATTCATTGTTTATGCACCACACCTAGTGCTCCATGTAATACATGTTGGGAGGTTTTTGATTACTGATTCTATTTCTTAGAATATTCTTATTTTTTGATTGATTACTGATTCTATTTCTTAATAGTTGTAGGTCTATTCAGATTTTTCTTTTTCTTCATTATCAGTGTTGGTAGGTTGTGTATAGCTAGGAATTTACCCATTTTGTCTAGGTTATCCAATTTGCTAACATATAATCATTCATAGTATGCTTTTATAATCCTTTTTTTTCCTGTCAAATGGTAGTAATGTTCCTGCTCTCATTTCTGATTTTAGTGATTTGAGTTTCTCTCTTTTTTTCTTAGTCAATCTAGCTAAAGATGTGTCAATTTTTTTTGATCTATGTAAAGAACCTACTTTTGGTTTCACTGATTTTCTCTATAACTTTTCTCATCTCTTTTTTATTAGTCACCTCTCTCATATTTATTTTCTTACTTCTTTCAGCTTTTGGGTTTAGTTTGTTCTTCATTTTCTAGTTTTTTAAGGTATAAATTTAGGTTGTTGATTTGAGATCTTTCTTCTGTTTAAATGTAAATACTTACAGTTATAAGTGTCCCTCTTAGTACTGCTTTTGGTTCATCCCATAAATGTTGGTATGTTGCGTTTTCATTGTCATTTGTCTCAGGGCATTTGTCTTAAACTGTATTAGTTTGTTAGGGCTGCCATAACAAAGTGACACAGAAAGGGCATTTTAAACAACAGAAATTTATTTCCTCCTAGTTCTGGAGGCTATAAGTCCAAGATCACAGTGCTGGCAAGGTCGGTTGCCTCAAATGCCTCTCTCCTTGGCATGCAGACGGCTGCCTTTATTGCCCTACACACTGTTATTGTACATGAATCTTTGGTGTCTCTTTCTGTATCAAATTTCCTCTTCTTACAAGGACAGTAGTCAAATTGGATTAGAATCCACCCTAATAACCTCATCTAACTTAATCACCTATTTAAAGATAACTCCAAACAGTTATATTATAAGATACTGGGGGTTAGAGCTTCAATGTATGAGGGGCTTTTTTGGTTGGAGGGGGTACACAATTCAGCCCACAGAAGATCTTTTCTAATTTCCCTTGTGATTTCTTCTTTCACCCATTGGTTGGTTGAGTGTTTGGTTTAATTTTCATATATTTGTGAATTTTTCAGTTTTCCTTTTGCTATTGATTTCTGGTTAATTCTACTATGATTGGAAAAGATACATTGTATTATTCCAGTCTTTTAAAATTTATTAAAACTGGTTTCATGGCATAACATACGGTCTATCTTGGCGAATGTTACATGTGTACTAGAGAGGAATGTGTAATTTTGTTGTTGTTGGGTAGATTGCTCTCTGTAGGTTTTTTAGGTCCAGTTGGTCTATAGTGTTGTGTAAGGCCTCCAGATCCATATGTATCTTTTGTTTGATTTCTAACCATTATTGAGAGTGGGGCATTGAAGTCTCTAGCCATTATTGTAGAACTATCTATCCCTTCAATTATGTCAGGTGTCTGCCTCATATCTTTTGGAACTCTGATGTTTGGTGTATATTATTTATAATTGTTATTGACAGCATATAGTTGAGTCATATTTTTTGTCTTGTTTTTTTTGTTTCCGTTTTAATCCCTCTGCCACCTCTGCCTTTTGATTGATGAGTTTAGTATATTGGTATTTAAGATTATCATTCATACAAACAGAACTACTTTTGGCATTTTGTTTTGTTTTCTGTATGTCTTATAGCTTCTTGTCCCTCATTTCCTCCTTTACTGCCTTCCTTCATGTTTAGTTGACTTTTTTGTACTGACATGTTTTGATTCCCTTCTCATTTTTTGGGTGTACGTTTTATTATATTTTCTTTGTGTTTACAGTGACAATTAGATATGACATTCTAAAGTTATAACAACCTAATTTGAACTGATACCAACTTAACTTCAACTGCGTACAAAAATTCTGCTTCTATATAGTTCTGCCACCCTTTGTTATCGATATCACAAATTACATTTTTCTACATTGTGTACCTATTATCATAGATTTATAATTATTTTTTATGGACTATTTTTTAAATCCTGCAGAAAATAACTAGTGGGGTGTTAGGCTGAGGAAGTGGGAAACAGCCTTCATGATTACAACTGATTACAGGCATTGTCTCTGAGCAGCCTGAGCTATAGGTTCTCTTTTTTGCAGTTAATTAAACTTAAAAGCCCGGTTATGCTTGGAGAGAACAAGGATAGTTTCTCTGAAGCTCTGTGTATATCTGGGTGAGAAATCACAGTTTCCTCCCAAATCTTCTAAAAAATGGCACATGAGTGGGTGGCAGGTTTGCTGCTCATTTTCCTTCCTCAGATCTGCTTTCTGTCAATGGACACACTTGGCTGTTTTCCGTGTGATCACTTTTGGGGCAAATCCAGCTTTTCCTAGCCTGCTGGTTTGCTTTTTTCCTTCTGGAAAGGTAGCTTGGGCCAGTGAATCCAGGATAAAACAGGCCAGAAACAAGAGTCAGAGATAGAGAGGGAAAGAGAGACAGGAAGGCTGTGGCATCATTTTGCACTCCTTGTTACTGGTTCTGGGTTCCCTGCAGAGCAGGGCTGTCTTCTGTCCTGTATTGATGGTGTCTACATGATACAGAGCTTGAGAAAGAATGGGAGCAAACCTCTTCCTTTACCACTGATGACCAAACCATTACCTCTCCAGCATGTTCTTTGCACTAATCATTGTCTCTTGTCTGGCCTTTAGAAATGTGAATCTTCTCAGAAATGTTAATATATTAGGTATTTAATATTTTTAACGTTCTTAGATACTATTTTCTTGATAAAATGACATAAGCACTATAGGACTACCAAGTGTTTGGATCTAGAAAGAACTAGGGTGTCTGGAGCTAAGATAATGGTTATAGACAGGGGAGGGCTAGGAGGTGTTGCTAACACACTGTATCCATCTTGCAGGTTGGCATAGATGGGTCTTAGTTACAATCATGGCAGCAAGGTTTCTTGATAATGGTGGACTTGAATCAATTCTAGCTGTTTAAAATTTACTGCTTAAGGATCTAAAATGTGGCTAATACCCAGGGCTTTGGGGACAAGGATTTGTTCTCTTCTGTAACTGAAAGGCATAGTAAGGCTCTCTGTGGACCATAAGGACCAAGATACTTCTTGCCCAGTGACTCCACTTCTAGGAATCTGTCCTAGGAAACTTTTGGGGGCACATACAAAGACTTATCTACTAGGACTTTCATAATGTTTGTTACTTATATTAGTAAAGAAGTAGAAATTCCCTAAATTTCCAACAGCAGAGGATGGTTTTGCCTAATGTGGGGATCCATGTAATGGAATATGATGCTAACATGTAAATCACATTGTAGAAGAACATTTAATAACACAGAAATGTTAATGACTTATCTAAGTTAAACAATTAGAGAACAAAACAGCTTATTTTTTGAATGTATGTCTGGAAACTCATATATTTGAAGCTGACTTTATTATTTTTTTATTATGTTCAATTAGCCCACATATAGTACATCATTAGTTTTAGAAGTAGTGTTCAACAATTTGTTAGTTGCATATAACATCGAGTGCTGACTTTAAAACTATTCAATTATATGTAGAAAAAAAAAGATTGAAAGGAAGTTCTTTATTTTTTGTGTTTTAACTCTTAAATCCCACTTAGTTAACAAACATTGTAATATTTTCAGTGTAGTAATTCAACACTCCCACACAACACCCGGTGCTCATCATGACAAGGGTACCCCTTAATCTCCATCACCTATGTCACCCATCCCCCCATCCACCTCCCCTCTGGTAACCATCTATAGATAAGCTTGTATCTTTGAAATACAGAATTATATATAATCATTTTATCCGTTATCCTCTTCTGTAGTTTCCAAATTATTCAAATAAGTATTGCCTGCTTCTAAGTTTATAGGCATATATGAATTTTACACATGTATACACAGAGTATATATGAAAATAGACACTGTTGAATTTTGTGAATTTTGACAACACCTGGGCTTAGATGTGAAGTCAGAGAAATGTCAATGAGATTTTTTTTTTCAGAAGGAAAAAAGTTCAGGAATAATATAGATCTCATTAATGTTTTCTACCTTAATTAAGTCAGAAAGAAAAATCACTCTGAAATATGTTCCTTGGGTAATCCTGAATCTTCTCTATATGCAGTTTGTGAGTTTTCTATCTTCCAGGACAGAAGGTCAGGGATCCTGTGAAGTAACTTGGTCTGAAGCCCTCTCTGAGCCTCCCTTCTTTGCAAAAATGAAATGGACTGGGAACAATGGAAAATAATGCCTGGAAAATGTAAAATTAAATTTAAATTTGGAATAGCCTGAAGCCTTTGGGAAATTTCCTAGCAAAACTCATTTTATTTTTGGCTCTTTAGAATCATAACTAAATATTAAAAAGCTTAGAAACTACTTCCTATATATTTAACTACAATTATAAAATACTGTGTGTAAACAAAGTGCAATAGGAATGTTAAAAAATGAAATCAGCCAGATGTGTTCACCTCAGAGAAAATAAAATGGACTTTTGACTTTTCCCCATTTTCAATTTTTCCTCCTTCGTGGCTGTAAGGTGAATTCTCAGCATTGTGCAATGTGGCACTGCCATGAGCTCTGCTGAGAGCCTGTGGATAATGCTTTCTAAGGAGCAATGGCACCTCCACTCTCTTGAACATTCTCTGCTCTTCAGAGGGTCAGTGGTATTTCTGAGCCCATTATTGATCTGATAATGATTTACAAAACTGTTTCATGGAGTCAAAAAGGCACCTCATGCAAATAAGCTATGGTTACTGGGATCTAACGAATTCATTAAGTATTTAAGCACTGACATTGAACAGGGTACCAGTTAAGGTACCCGATAAAACAAGATGGAAATATCATGGCAGCCATTCATAAGAGGCTCACAGTGTAATAGAAATAATTGAATTGAATTGAAGCCAAACTATGCTTACCATTTATATCTCCTAATTTAGTGTGACTCACTTTAGTGAGTTTTTCCTTTTAATCCACATTAATCAGATGAGAAAATGGAAGTTCAGAGTGGTTAAATAATGTGAGTGAGGTCTCGGTAACAGTCACTTTTCCCAGGAACGCTATGTAACAGACCACCTCAGGGAGTAATGGAAAACACTGGATATTAGTTGACTCATTGAGACATTTATCTAAATGTGCCCGAGGCCCTTCTTCATTTACAGTTATGAGGCAAGAAAAATTTAAAACCCAACTAATTGTTTAAACCAGTCTGAACAGCTAACAGTTGAAGTGTATAATGATTAAATCACTCAAGTGGAACTCATCTTCCATCTCTGCTGTCATGTGTGGTATTTAGGGCATCTATTCTATACCTTGTTCTCTGCTGTGCTCTTCTTCCTGGCTGTTAAAGCTCCTGAGGACAGAGTCCTCTCTTATCTGTGTTCCCCAGTAAAGTATGCAGGGCTGCCCAGAGGTGTACTCAGAGAATACATTGCTGGCCCAAGACAGACTCCCTTCCAGGCTCTGGTGTGGAATGGTAGGTATTGTTGGGCACAGCTCAGGGCCCTGGTTTTATCCACTCATGAGACCAGAGTCGTCTTGTCCGTTGTCACAGGTGCATGCCGGAATGAATGGAGAAAGAGGGTGGGAATATTTTTTTTTTCCCTTTCTCTGCCTTTACTATTATTGTCCCTGGTGAGTGTTTCATGGCATCCACAGCAGCTCTGTGTGGCCTGGGATCCCTGGGATCCTTTAGGAAAGGCAATGTATTTGTGTGTAAAATGATATATTCCCAAAAGTTAATAATGAAAATTATTTCTGCAGCTTTTCATGAAAAGCTGGTTGCTTTTAAACGTCATGTGTCCTTGAATGAGGACCATATACGCTTGTGGGCTCTCTTGTGCTCTCTTGAGCTCCTGATTTGGATAAGTTTATGGTGGCCCTTCCTCTAGTGCAGGCCAGCACAGTGGAGGGGGTGTCCCTACAGTGTGAAGCTTTGCTTTGTTTCACTTGTGGCTTCCATCCCCCTGAGAGATCCATCGTTGCCATTTTATCATTTCATTTTGACCCTGTGGGCGCTGAGTTTTGCTGGTCTTCAATGGGAAGCCAGTAGGATATTTTAAATGTGTGATATTTAAATACTGTGATCTTAGGAAGTAGAATTTTCTGAGTATAGAAAGGTCCATCAGACTCTGAACAGTTTTCTCCATGAAAAGTTCTGCATGGAATTGCAAAGCCTGAAAGTATCAATCCTACAGTGTCCGGTCTCTTATGTGCTTCTGTTTTGCATTGCCAACCTGGTTTATGCTGGCGAGGAGAGTTGTTTCTTTTTTTCTTTTATTTTTTATTATTTATTTATTTATTTTTTTTGAGAGTTGTTTCTAATGGTCTCTTTTAAACTCTAGCTTTTTACAATTCAGTTATAACTTATGTAAAATTTATCACTGAATTTCAGGCATGTTCTTGGATATAGCCCCAATTACCAGTGAACACTTCCACCATTTTTGCATTGGTGATCTTTTTTCCTTCACTGTGTCTTTCAGGTCTCACTCTTCTTTACCTCAGTTCTTCAGCTCCAGGTCAAAAGACCCCTGTTTTACAGAAAACACCCCTTTGCTGAGAAATTCCTCACAAGAGAAAAGGTAAGATTCCCCCCAACCCACTTCTTGTAAAATTAAGAAATCTCTGAGCATTGCCCTTGGCATTTATGTTGGAGAATTTCTTTCCTGAGAAATATACAGTGGAAAAACAGTCTCTTCAGTAAATGGGAAAACTGGACGGCTATATGTAGAAGAATGAAACTCGACCATTCTCTTACACAGTACACAAAGATAAACTCAAAATGGATAAAAGACCTCAGCGTGAGACAGGAATCCATCAGAATCCTCGAGGAGAACATAGGCAGTAACCTCTTCAATATCAGCCACAGCAACTTCTTTCAAGATACATCTCCAAAGGCAAAGGAAACAAAAGTGAAAATGAACTTTTGGAACTTCATCAAGATCAAAAGCTTCTGCACAGCAAAGGAAACAGTCAACAAAACAAAGAGGCAACCCACGGAATGGGAGAAGATATTTGCAAATGACAGTACAGACAAAAGGTTGATATCCAGGATCTATGAAGAACTTCTCAAACTCAACACACACAAAACAGATAATCATGTCAAAAATGGGCAGAAGACATGAACAGACACTTCTCCAATGCAGACATGCAAATGGCTATCAGACACATGAAAAAATGTTCATCATCACTAGCCATCAGGGAGATTCAAATTGAAACCACATTGAGATACCACCTTACACCAGTTAGAATGGCCAAAATTAGCAAGACAGGAAACAACGTGTGTTGGAGAGGATGTGGAGAAAGGGGAACCCTCTTACACTGTTGGTGGGAATGCAAGTTGGTGCAGCCACTTTGAAGAACAGTGTGGATATTCCTCAAGAAATTAAAAATAGAGCTTCCCTATGACCCTGCAATTGCACTACTGGGTATTTACCCCAAAGATACAGATGGAGTGAAAAGAAGGGCCATCTGTACCCCAACGTTTATAGCAGCAATGGCCACGGTCACCAAACTGTGGAAAGAACCAAGATGCCCTTCAATGGACGAATGGATAAGGAAGATGTGGTCCATATACACTATGGAGTATTATGCCTCCATCAGAAAGGTTGAATACCCAATTTTTGTAGCAACATGGACGGGACTGGAGGAGATTATGCTGAGTGAAATAAGTCAAGCAGAGAGAGTCAAGTATCATATGGTTTCACTTATTTGTGGAGCATAACAAATAACATGGAGGACATGGGGAGATGGAGAGGAGAAGGGAGTTGAGGGAAATTGGAAGTGGAGATGAACCATGAGAGACTATGGACTCTGAAAAACAACCTGAGGGTTTTGAAAGGGCGGGGGGGTTGGAGGTTGAGGGAGCCAGGTGGTAGGTATTGTGGAGGGCACGTATTGTATAGAGCACTGGGTGTGGTGAAAAAACAATGAATTCTGTTACGCTGAAAAGAAATTAAAAAAAAAAAAGAACTCATGTTTCATTGGAAAAGTATAATGTGTAGGCATTTGTCCTGGGCACATGGAGCACAGAAACACGCCCTGGGATGCCAAGCTGTGCCTTGTCATTCCACACTGAAATAAAGTTCTCGGACACCAATCAGAGCAGTTGTGCAGGGCTGCATCGGCAAGGGAGAGCAGCAGCAGCTGAGTCCTGCACATACCATTTATTTATTTATTTATTTGCTCATTTATTTATTTATATCAGAAATGCAAGGACAGATGCCTCCACGTGTGGGAAAGAAGTACAAAGGGATTGCAAACATCTTGAACCAAACTTGCATTTTCCCCTGTGCAAAGGCATGCAGGGAGTCAGTCATGGGATAAGGGAGGAGTGGGTTGTATGGGCTGGCAATTGCCAGGTGCAGAAAGAGGAGACTGGGGGTTACATTCTTTCCTAGCTCCTAACTTATGCTCTGCCCCCAGGGATCATCGGTCCGCTCTTATCCCACCATTGCGTTCAATAGCTCAAGAACAGGAACTCTCCTGCTGTTCCAGCTGCTTCCACAGTCACTCCTTAGGGCATACCGTATATTTTCTAAGAGTAACTCCAAGTGCCTCATGCCAAAAACCACTGCAGAGGAACAGAACATGGGTCAGGTTTGCCTATAAAAAGTTTTTCTTCTGCAAATATCTTCTCCCATTCCGTGGGTTGCCTCTTTGTTTTGTTGACTGTTTTTTTTTGCTGTGCAGAAGCTTTTGATCTTGATGAAATCCCAAAAGTTCATTTTCGCTTTTGTTTCCTTCGCCTTTGGAGACATATCTTGAAAGAAGTTGCTGTGGCTGATATCAAAGAGGTTACTGCCTATGTTCTCCTCGAGGATTCTGATGGATTCCTGTCTCACGTTGAGGTCTTTTATCCATTTCGAGTTTATCTTTGTGTACTGTGTAAGAGAATAGTCGAGTTTCATTCTTCTACATATGGCTGTCCAGTTTTCCCAGCACCATTTATTGAAGAGACTGTCTTTTTTCCACTGGATATTTTTTCCTGTTTTGTCAAAGATTATTTGACCATAGAGTTGAGGCAACCCACGGAATGGGAGAAGATATTTGCAAATGACAGTACAGACAAAAGGTTGATATCCAGGATCTATGAAGAACTCCTCAAACTCAACACACACAAAACAGACAATCATATTAAAAAATGGGCAGAAGATATGAACAGACAATTCTCCAATGAAGACATACAAATGGCTACCAGACACATGAAAAAATGTTCATCATCACTAGCCATCAGGGAGATTCAAATCAAAACCACATTGAGATACCACCTTACACCAGTTAGAATGGCCAAAATTAGCAAGACAGGAAACAACGTGTGTTGGAGAGGATGTGGAGAAAGGGGAACCCTCTTACACTGTTGGTGGGAATGCAAACTGGTGCAGCCACTTTGGAGAACAGTGTGGAGATTCCTCAGGAAATTAAAAATAGAGCTTCCCTATGACCCTGCAATTGCACTGCTGGGTATTTACCCCAAAGATACAGATGTAGTGAAAAGAAGGGCCATCTGTACCCCAATGTTTATAGCAGCAATGGCCACGGTCACCAAACTGTGGAAAGAACCAAGATGCCCTTCGACGGATGAATGGATAAAGAAGATGTGGTCCATATACACTATGGAGTATTATGCCTCCATCAGAAAGGACGAATACCCAACTTTTGTAGCAACATGGACGGGACTGGAGGAGATTATGCTGAGTGAAATAAGTCAAGCAGAGAGAGTCAAGTATCATATGGTTTCACTTATTTGTGGAGCATAACAAATAATATAGAGGACAAGGGGAGATGGAGAGGAGAAGGGAGTTGAGGGAAATTGGAGGGGGAGGTGAACCATGAGAGACTACAGACTCTGAAAAACAACCTGGGTTTTTTTTTTTTTTTAATTTTTTATTTATTTTCAGCGTAACAGTATTCATTGTTTTTTCACCACACCCAGTGCTCCATGCAATCTGTGCCCTCCCTAATACCCACCACCTGGTTCCCCCACCCTCCCACCCTGCCCCTTCAAAACCCTCAGGTTGTTTTTCAGAGTCCATAGTCTCTCATGGTTCACCTCCCCTTCCAATTTCCCTCAACTCCCTTCTCCTCTCCATCTACCCTTGTCCTCTATATTATTTGTTATGCTCCACCAATAAGTGAAACCATATGATACTTGACTTTCTCTGTTTGACTTATTTCACTCAGCATAATCTCTTCCAGTCCTGTCCATGTTGCTACAAAAGTTGGGTATTCGTCCTTTCTGATGGAGGCATAATACTCCATAGTGTATATGGACCACATCTTCCTTATCCATTCATCCGTTGAAGGGCATCTTGGTTCTTTCCACAGTTTGGCGACCGTGGCCATTGCTGCTATAAACATTGGGGTACAGATGGCCCTTCTTTTCACTACATCTGTATCTTTGGGGTAAATACCCAGCAGACCTGACGGATTCCCTGGGGAATTCTATCAAACTTTCAAAGAAGAAATAATACCTATTCTCCTGAAGCTGTTTCAAAAAATTGAAGCAGAAGGAAAACTTCCAGACTCTTTTTATGAAGCCAGCATTACCCTGATCCCCAAACCAGGCAAAGACCCTACCAAAAAGGAGAATTTCAGACCGATATCACTGATGAATATGGATGCTAAGATTCTCAACAAGATCCTAGCAAACAGGATCCAACAGCACATTAAAAAGATTATCCACCATGACCAGGTAGGATTCATCCCTGGGTTACAAGGATGGTTCAACATTCGCAAATCAATCAATGTGATAGAACAAATCAATAAGAGAAGAGAGAAGAACCACATGATCCTCTCCATTGATGCAGAAAAAGCTTTTGACAAAATCCAGCATCTGTTCCTGATTAAAACGCTTCAAAGTATAGGGATAGAGGGAACATTCCTGAACTTCATCAAATCTATCTATGAAAAACCCACAGCAAATATCATCCTCAATGGGAAAAAGCTTGCAGCCTTCCCATTGAGATCAGGAACACGACAAGGATGCCCACTCTCACCACTCTTGTTCAACATAGTATTAGAAGTCCTAGCAACAGCAATCAGACAACCAAGAGAAATAAAAGGTATCCAGATTGGCAAGGAAGAAGTCAAACTCTCTCTCTTCGCAGATGACATGATTCTTTATATGGAAAACCCGAAAGACTCCACCTCCAAACTACTAGAACTCATACAGCAATTCAGTAATGTAGCAGGATACAAAGTCAATGTCCAGAAATCAGTGGCTTTCTTATACACTAACAATGAAAATACAGAAAGGCAAATTAGAGAATCGATTCCATTTACTATAGCACCAAAAACCATAAGATACCTCGGAATAAACCTAACCAAAGAGGTTAAAGATCTGTACTCGAGGAACTACAGAACACTCCTAAAAGAAATTGAAGAAGACACAAAAAGATGGAAGACCATTCCATGCTCTTGGATGGGAAGAATAAACATCGTTAAAATGTCTATACTGCCCAGAGCAATCTATACTTTTAATGCCATTCCAATCAAAATTCCACCAGTATTTTTCAAAGAGCTGGAGCAAATAATACTAAAATTTGTATGGAATCAGAAGAGACCCCGAATTGCTAAGGAAATGTTGAAAAACAAAAATAAAACTGGTGGCATCACGTTACCTGATTTCAAGCTTTACTACAAAGCTGTGATCACCAAGACAGCATGGTACTGGCATAAAAACAGACACATGGACCAGTGGAACAGAGTAGAGAGCCCAGATATGGACCCTCAACTCTATGGTCAAATAATCTTTGACAAAACAGGAAAAAATATCCAGTGGAAAAAAGACAGTCTCTTCAATAAATGGTGCTGGGAAAACTGGACAGCTATATGTAGAAGAATGAAACTTGACCATTCTCTTACACCGTACACAAAGATAAACTCGAAATGGATAAAAGACCTCAACGTGAGACAGGAATCCATCAGAATCCTCGAGGAGAACATAGGGAGTAACCTCTTTGATATCAGCCACAGCAACTTCTTTCAAGATATGTCTCCAAAGGCGAAGGAAACAAAGGCAAAGATGAACTTCTGGGACTTCATCAAGATAAAAAGCTTCTGCACAGCAAAAGAAACAGTCATCAAAACAAAGAGGCAACCCACGGAATGGGAGAAGATATTTGCAAATGACAGTACAGATAAAAGGTTGATATCCAGGATCTATAAAGAACTCCTCAAACTCAACACACACAAAACAGATAATCATATTAAAAAATGGGCAGAAGATATGAACAGACACTTCTCCAAGGAAGACATACAAATGGCTACCAGACACATGAAAAAATGTTCATCATCACTAGCCATCAGGGAGATTCAAATCAAAACCACATTGAGATACCACCTTACACCAGTTAGAATGGCCAAAATTAGCAAGACAGGAAACAACCTGGGGTTTTGAAGGGGCGGGGGGTAGGAGGTTGGGGGAACCAGGTGGTGGGTATTAGGGAGGGCACAGATTGCATGGAGCACTGGGTGTAGTGAAAAAACAATGAATATTGTTATGCTGAAAATTGAAAAAATAAAAAAAAAATGGACCCCCCCCCCCAAAAAAGTTTTTCTTCTTTCCAAGGTTTTGAGGGCAGGAATGTGCAGCTGATGGTATAAAGGTCGGTGCAGGCTGTGTATCTCCACTGACCAGCCTAGTAGCTACCTGTTAAAGGCATTTTTCAAAGTTAAATTAATTAAAATTAAGGTTAAAAATTCAGTTCTTCAGTTACACACTTCAAGTGGCCAATGAGCATGACTACCATGCTGGAGAGGACAGAAAAGATGCCCATTGCCACAGAAAGTTCTAGTGCACAGCATTGTTCTAGTTACACTGGCGTTAGCTTTCTTCTGGACACTTCTAAAAGAAGTTTCCTTGGTTTCAGTTTTTGTTACAGTTGTATTTGTTCACCAGTTGAGGGAGTCGTGATAATCATTCCTTACACGTAAGTATTTCCCAGTCACAAAACTCTTTATTTTCAGTATTGATTAGTTTGCAGCACGGTCAGCATCATTTGTTATTGTTACACATTAGTTTCACACAGCCTAATTTCCATCTTTGGGCTTCTCTTTATGAATAAGACTATTTTTTTTTCTTATTGTAAGCCAGTTTGAAAGCAGTTACACCTGTTGAGCTAGTTGGGCTTGAGAGGCATAATTGGTTTCTAAGATCACAGCCCATTATGTCAGTGTGGTTATCCCATGAATATTCCAGGCAATACATGAAAATACTAGGCTTTAGTGCAACTTCACTAGAGTCAAGTGTATCTGAACTGAGGGTTTGTTCAGAAGCCCAGAGATTCAACTAAAAGTAAATGGATGTGTCCACATGTCATTCTGAGAAAAGTTTGTGATTCCTTTTGAATCATCCTTCTAGATAGAGGTTCCATTCTTGGGTCCATCGAATCCAGCACTGATGTTCTCCACTCTTGCTCATGCTCATGTATAGGTTGAATGGAAAAGCCAGGTAGACCATCTTCCCTATAGCTCTATTATGGAAAGACAACTGTAGGCATACACCACTCATTCTCCTTCAAGAAAAGTGTGACAACTAAGTATTGAGAACTCCAGCACAATCAAAGAGAAAGCAAATACTGAAATGAACTGGAGTTGGTCTGAGCCAGAAACAGCTTTATTGGAAAGTTCCGAACTCAGAACAAACTGGTGTTTTTTGAAGGTCCACAAATCATATGCATGACCTCAAACGATTTTCCTTAAGCTAAGTGCTCTGTGATGTCAAGAAAGACCCAGTCCCACCAGTTTGACAGCACTAGAATGTCTGTGGTCCTTTTAAAAACCAGAATTGGTTTCACATTTCATACTTACCACTGAAATGAAATCTTATTTTGGAGATGCTACTATTTCTGTGAAAATAACCACAAAGACTTGCTTTCCAGGTCATGGTGCACGCCTATTTGCCACCCAGATTTCATCACTGCTGAAGAATCTTGGGGAAACAGCTCAGCTGAGTGGGAGGGAGGATCCCTGCTGATAAAAGACTTGGCTGGTTCCTCTGGATCTGCCTCCCAAGAGAGGGGGAAACCTCTGGACAGTGCTCATATCAGGTTCCGTCTTTTGAAGCTGAGGTAGGAAGACTTCGAGTGCTGGCACTGGCACAGGGTGATGGTTGTACAGAGCATCCCTGGGACTGGGCTGGGGGCAGTTCTCACCCTCACTGCATCCTTCCCAACCAGCAGAATGAAGTTGAGAAAGAAGGGTTTTCACATTTGGCCAGGCTGCACTTTTCCTGGAAGGTTATCTACATCTTCTCCAGGCCCTAGAAGATATGTAAGGAAGCACTGCTAATCAGCATGGAGCCTGTAGGGCTACAGGACAGCCCAATTACAGACATAAATGACTAACATTTATCTATCTACACTCCTTCTTGTTTATGTTGTGGGGGGTCTTCATGGCATGACCTCGGTTTGCAGATGGAATCAGTTCACTTCAGCAGTTCCTGTGGGGTTTGTTCATTCTATCTATCTAAGCTATCATTTATCTATACCTATCATCTATCTATCTCTATCTATATCTATTTATTCACTTATTAAAATATTTAATTAATTAATTTATTTGACACAGAGAGAGAGAGTACAAGCAGGGGGAGCAGCAGGTAGAGGGAGAAGCAGAGTTCCTGCTGAGCAGGGATCCTGATGCAGGACTTGATCCCCGGACCCCAGGATCATGGCCTGATCTGAAGGCAGACACTTGACTGACTGAGCCACCCAGGTGTTCCCCCACCATGGTGTTTTTTTTTTTTTAATATTTTATTTATTTATTTGACAGACCGAGATCACAGGTAGGCAGAGAGAGAGAGAGAGGAAGGGAAGTAGGCTCCCCACTGAGCAGAGAGCCCGATGCGGGACTCGATCCCAGGACCCTGGGATCATGACCCGAGCCGAAGGCAGAGGCTTTAACCCACTGAGCCACCCAGGTGCCCCCCCCCCCCAACATGGTGTTTTAAAAGCTGATATTATCCCTGGTAGTTGGTGATGAAACATGTTATTAGAAGGGTTGGCTCTAGTGCCAGGGCTCATCCTTCAGGAAACTGCTGTCCAGCCTGGTGTGAGCTGGGACCCTGAGGCTGTGAGAACGGGGGTTTCTGGTAGTGGTGGTAGAAAGGCTATGCTTGCACACACAGAGGAGGGCTTAGGCATGCATGTATGTGGGAAAGCTGAGGGCATTATGTTGCACCATGAGAATGGTCTAGCCAGAGCTGGAGCACTTTTCTCTCTCCCTGCTTTGTCTACTGGGCTTCTATGGGTACATTTACCTAAAGAAAGGTTTTGTTGAGAGACACATGTTTGAAAGTGGCATCTCTAAGAACAGAATAAGGCTTGAGGACCAGGACTATCAGGTCCTCATTCCAGATATGCTCTGAGGTAGTTGAGGCACCAGCAGAGGCAGACACATCCATTCAACTATCTCCTTGTCTCTTTGTGTTTCCCTCACTATACAGCCTTGCATGGGCTTCTACTAAAATGGTCTGTGGGAAAGCTCATGCATAGGTGAGGAGACACTTTGTAGCTATCAAATAATAGTATTATTATTTGTCTACATTAGGGTACCTGTCTTTTCTGAAACTGTTTGAAGGCCTGATTAGAAATGTACATATCTGCATGCCCAAAGTGCACCTGTTTGTATGCTGAGAGGCCCACTCTCATTGTTCTATTGACCCTTCTATCAACCTTGAGAGGTAGATGAAGGAAGGGACTTCAGGGAGGATAAGGATTTTGCCTGGGGTCATGTAGCTTATGGGGGGGGGGGTAGGCAGGGATGTGACCTCCATATCCTCCACCTCTTCTTGACTATGGAGATTGTGTTTCCCAACATGTTTTCCAGCCAACAGCATTGTTTTTTCATGATTACTGGTCTCAGCTGCCTGCATAAATGTGACAAATATTTGGCCACAGAGTCTGCTATGAAATTCAGTAAATTGTGTGAAAGTGTGTAAATAGGGATCTGGCCCTGAGGACCACCAAGGATGGTGAGCTCTGACACTGTTAACACACTGCCTTAAATGATTGGTTCACAGCTTGAGAAGATGCCAGGTACTTCAACTGTCCCACACCATGGAGAAATTAAACCAAGTACATTTGGGACTTTACATTCTGTAGTTGCTTTATCTTCTAGGATTCATGGAATAGTTGCATTGAGCTTGCCACTGAACTAAAAGACTTAATGTCATTCTTTTTAACAGTTTAAAACTTACCATGTATGGTCATTGGGAAACTTGTAAAACATATTTTGGGTTGTCAGCTTTGCTGTATATGGCCATTATGTAGAAAAAAAATTGTGTTTAGGATAGCTAAATCAATGTCTCATGCTTTAAAAAAGAAGTATCATTTTGATTCCCATTTATTAGTTACTATTTTTGAGTATAATTGACATAGAATGTTCCATTAATTTCATATATACAACACAGTGTTTCAACAAATGTATATGTTATGCTGTCTTCAAGTGTACTAACATTTGTCACCATGAAATGCTTTTAAAATACCACTGACTATATTCTCTATGCTGTGCCTTTTATTCCCATGTTTTGTACGTTCTATAACTGGAAGACTGTATCTCCCACTCTTCCTCACCCATTTTGCTCATTACCTCCCTCCCTCTGGCAACCATTAGTTGTTCTCTGTATTTATAGGTCTCAGTCTGCTTTCTGTTTGTTTATTCATTTGTTTTGTTTGTTCCGTATATGAGTGAAATCATTTGGTATTTGTCTTTCTCTGTTTGACTTATTTCATTTAGCATAATACCTTCTAAGTCCATCCATGTTGTCACAGATGGCAAGATCTTGTCCTTTTTATGGCTGAGTAATATTCCATTATATGTAAATGTAAACACACACACACACACACACACACACATCCCACATATTCCTTATCCATTCATCTGTCGGACACTTGGGCTTCATCCATATCTTGGTTATTGTAAATATTATTAAAATAAACAAAAGGGTGCACATATCTTTTTGAATTAATGCTCTCTTTTTGGTAGTAAAGCAAACTGAATTAATGTTTTTGCTTTCTTTTGGTAAATACCCAGTAGTGCAATTACTGGATCATATGGTATTTCTATTTTTAATTCTTGGGGAGATCTCCATACCATTTTCCACATTGGCTATACCTATTTACATTTCTACCATTAGTGCATGAGTGTTCCTTTTTCTCCACATCCTTACCAACTCTTCTTACTTCTTCTCTTTTTTATTTTAGCCACTGGGTTAGGTGATATCTCATTGTGGTTTTGATTTGTGTTTCCCTGATGATGAGTGATGTTGAGCATCTTTTGATGTGTCTGTTGGCCATCTGTATGTCCTCTTTGGAGGACATCTATTCAGGTCTTCTGCCCATTTTTAAAATTGGATGTGTGTGTATGTGTGTGTGTGTGTGTGTGTGTTGAATTATGTAAGTTTTTCCTATATTTTAGATATTAAGCCTTTATCAGTTGTATCATTTGCAAATGTCTTTTCCCTTTCAGTATGTTGCCTTTTGTTTTGTTGATTGTGTCTTTAGTTTGATGTAGTCCCAGTAGTTTATTTTGGCTTCTGTTTCACTTGCCTTAGGAAACATATCTAGAAAAATCTTATGATGGCCAATGTCAAAGAAATTATTGCCTAGGAGTTTTAGAGTTTCACATCTCACATTTAGGTCTTTAATCCATTTTGAGCTTATTTTTATGTATTGTGTCAGAAGAGTAGTCCAGGTTTATTCTTCTGCATGTAGCTGTCCAGTTCTTCCAGCACCATATATTGAAGAGACTGTTTTTTCCCTATTGTATATTCTTGCATCTTTTGTTGTAGATTAATTGACCATATAAGCATGGGTTTATTCTGGAGTGTCTGTTCTGTTCCATTAATCTATGTGTCCGTTTTTGTGCTAGTACCATGTTGTTTTGATCACTATAGTTTTGTAGTATATCTTGAAATCTGGGATTCTGATACCTCCAGCTTTGATTCCCATTTAAATAGGGCTGTTGCATCAGAGAAATTAAAATAAAAACCACATTGAGATACTAACTTGCACCAGTTAGAATGGCCAAAATTAACACACAATAATCAACAAGTGTTGGAGAGGATATGGAGGAAGGGGGACCCTCTTATACTGTTGGTGGGAATGCAAGTTGGTGCAGTCACTTTGGAAAACAGTGTGGAGATTCCTCAAAAAATTAAAAATAGAGGTACCTTATGACCCTGCAATTGCACTACTTAGTATTTACCCCAAAGATACAAATGTAGTGAAAAGAAGGGCCATCTATACCCCAATGTTCATGGCAGCAATTGCCACAATTGCCAAACTGTGGAAAGAACCAAGATGCCCTTCAACAAATGAATGGATAAAGAAGATATGGTCCATATATACAATGGAATATTACACAGAAGGGATGAATACCCAGCTTTTGTATCAACATGGAGGGGACTGGAGGAAATTATGCTGAGTGAAGAAAGTCAAGCAGAGAGAGTCAATTATCATATGGTTTCACTTACTTGTGGAGCGTAAGGACTAACATGGAGGACATTAGGAGAAGGAAAGGAAAAGTGAATTGTGAATTGGGGTAAATAGGAGGGGGAGATGAAGCATGAGAGCCTGTGGATTCTGAGGATTTTGGAGGGGAGAAGGGTGGGGGGAACAGATGAGCCTGGTGGTGGGTATTAAGGAGGGCACGTATTGCATGGAGCACTGGATGTGGTGCATAAACAATGAATCTTGGAACACTGAAAAAATAAAATTAAATTAAAAAAATGGGGCTGTTGAATCACAATTTGGAAATGTGAAATGCTTATTCATCAAATCATTAAATCTAAGGGAATGCAAAATAAGATTTTACCATTTTGAAAAGATCAGAAAGATATTGAAAAAGATGTCCTAACATAGACCTTCTACATTCTACACAAGCACAGGCTGTGGACAAGCACCCTTCCACAGGAACAGAGCACAGACACGAAGTGCCTGCTCTTGAGGGGTGGCCAGTGGTAGAGCACACCCCAGGGCTGGGCAATGATAGTGTCATTAGAAGGTGGGATCCGTGGATCTGAGGAGGTGATATGAGCAGAGGTGGGACTGGAAAGACTGCAAAAGGTTGGCTAGACTCAGATTTACCTGGGCTCTGGGGGCTGCAGTTAAGAAAAGTGAGATGGTCACTGGGTCAGGACACCATCAGGAGACTGCAGAGTGTTCCAAGAACATGGTCTGCTTGTTAAATTATCTCTGAAGTAATTCTTAAAAAATTGCTAGTACAACCAGTGAGGGCACCCCAATTTCTTTTTTGAATTGTTTGATTATATTTCCATCAGTGTTTTTATATATGTTATATTTATATATAATGATAATCTCTATCTATCTATCTATCTATCTATCATCTATCATCTGTCATCATCTATGATCAAATCTATATTCCCACTTTCCAGAAAACTTAGGGGGATACAACTGAAAGATATGAATCTGAGAGCCCATATAAGGCTTGTTTCCAGGAAACTCAGCTTTCAAAATGCCAGTGAAGAGC
This sequence comes from Martes martes, assembly GCF_963455335.1. Taxonomy (NCBI): domain Eukaryota; kingdom Metazoa; phylum Chordata; class Mammalia; order Carnivora; family Mustelidae; genus Martes; species Martes martes. The sequence goes on along the minus strand of NC_137894.1, from coordinate 26,262,287 downwards.
CACCAAGTTTGAATATTAGCATCTCCAGCAAGAAACACGTGCAAACACCCTAGGTTAACTTTGTTCTCCTCTGTAACCTGTACCAAGCTGCTTTTCATGAGGCCATACATTTATAGGTCAGCAGTGTCTTCCTTTATACCACATTATGGAAAGAATTCCTAACATGTGCTTTGAGATTGATATTACCCAAAGCTTCAGAGAGGTGTCTGTCAGTTTGGCAGTCTGGGCAGTCTGGGCTGTGGTGTGACTTGGGTCCTTCCTTTTCTCTTGCAGGCGCTGTGTACGGTGGCTGAAAGTTGCGAGCCTCTTTGTCTTTGTGGTGGTGTGCTCTGTGAGTACCACAGAGCTCTGCTGTTGGGTCAGCAGAGCCCCTGGGTGCCTTGGGCTAGATAGCAAGGCACCTAAGGTATGGGGCTCATACCTTTCTTTGGAGGAGATGCTGAAGGCATGTGGGACTGTGGGCTGGGGTTGCTGAGGGAGGCCTCCCCTTAGCAGTGCTCCTCTGCTGTGATACAATAGAAGCTTTGCTCTGTAGAAGGCAGTTAGCTTCATCCTTGGGTCTAACTTTCCACCTGAAAGCGTCTTATCAATTCTGTTTTCAACCACATGCAATGGAAGTCTTTATTTGTCTTGGGCATGCCCGGCATCATGGGTGGCCCCAAGAATGTGTCTTGCTGCCAGCATTTGTGTGGTGTATCCTGATGTAGCCTAGTGGGAATCACATTTCAGGTGCTCAATATTTTGCCAAATGAATGAGTGTGAGATTCTTTGTGCTCAGGTGTGCATATCTGTTTGTGTACAAATGTGTGTGTACATGCTTGGCTGTGCGTGTCTGTGTGTGCATGCATGGATGTGAGGTTTTCTTTGCTTGTTGTGTGTTTGTGTGTCTTCATGCCTGTGTGGGACATGTGAGTCATTTGTGGTCTGTGATCATTTTGAGATTGTGTCTGTGCTTGGGGTCTTATTGCTGGGTGTGTAAACATTTACAGCATTGGCATCAGATAGTTTTGTCTGCACCATTGTTGGGAGACTCCAGTGAGTGGCTGGTGCATGCTGCTCTGACAGCATGTGAGACTGTGAGCAAGGATGGGGTGTGTGAGTGGTGTTTTCATGCCTGTGCCCTGTGGACTCTAAGACATGTGTAGCTGTGCCTCTTCTGTGCAGACAGCCTGAGGTTATGGCTATGCTGAACCCTGAATGACTGGAAACTGCACATGACTATATGTGGTTGTGAATACTTGGTTTTCATTATCTGCATAGGTGGGCATGAATATCAGGGCTCTGTGTGTGTGCACGCAGGATTATGCGTGAGAAGAGGCTCCTCTTCTCAGTGTGAAATATAAGAGCAATATTACCTCTTGAGCAGGGAGGGTGTTTCATGAAGTCAATACCTGCAACCCTTTAAAAACCCACAAGGGAAGGGAGCAGTGGCCCAGAGAAAGGAAATTATGCATGAAACAAGGAACAAATACATTGAGCTCTGCAAACTTCATGCTTTTATTTTTTTGGCTACCAGTTCACACAATGTGTGGTTCTGAAGCTCCGGCTGCTTACCAGGGCCCAGTAGGTGGTGCACTGGGATTTCTACGGAGAAGGTCAGGGTGGGCCAGGTCTTCCCTGATCTCCTGAGGATTGACCTCTGCTCTGTGTCTAGTCTTCAGCCTTCTTCTGGGATTTCAAGTTTTGGTGATTTGAGGAATTTGTTTTGAACTTCTATAATCTGTCATAACTACATCAGTGTACTTTCTGATGAGGTATAAGATGCTCTGCAAATTCCACAAACATACTTTAACCATCACATGGGTTGTATCCCCTTTTCTCCAGTATGGGAAAACCATGTTTACCTTCCTCTGATGATTTAATTTTGTGGCTGAGTGGTTAATCCTTAAAATCAACAAATATCAATAGTCAAGACCCATTGTAGTGGAGAATAGTATAATGAATCAGAATTTTATCTCTTAATATCTAAGAAAAACTGTTTAGAGTGAGCTGGTGAATGTTTGATACATCAGTCAACACCATTATTATTCCTGTATTTTTAACTTTTGTCAAAATTATTTAAATCCTAATGTTCTCCTGCCACAAATTTATCATTAAGTGTTTCTGATTGTTACAGATTTTATTCAGCCTGTATCCAGATCAAGGAAAGTTCTGGCAGTTGTTGGCTGTGTCACCCCTGCAAAGCTACTGTATCCAGTCTATACTGAGATGGATAGTTGCCCATGGCTGAGATTCACAAAGAGACACCAGAGAACCATTACAGCTGTTGCTGAAGGTCCCAGTGTAGGTGATCCCTTCTCTTCCCATGCCTATTTTGTTCCTTCAAGACATTTGATGAAAGATGAGTCCAGAAGAGAAGGGGAGGGGAGCACTAGTGAGACTATTTTGGGTGGTTGGTGGTGAGGTTCCCCCTGGGGAGATGATAGCCAAGTGGCACATTCCAGTTACAGCCTGGCTCCCCTGGGCTCTTTCATACTCTGTTTTGTACCCCATCCCCACTTCCTTTCACATTTCAGTGTTGGTAGTTTCTACTGACCTATTTTTAAGATCATTGCTTCTTTTCCTTGGCTGTGTCATCTGGGCATGGTGATTGCTTGATTTCTTCATACTGTGTTTTCTCCTGACTTTTCACAGGGCTCGTCACTTGTCACTAAAAGCTAGATGTGTTGTATAGGATAGTAGATATTGAGTGTGTTAGCTCGGCCTGCCATAACAAAATACCACAGCCTGGGGCTTAACAGACATTGCTTACGGTGCTGGAGGCTGGACGTCCAAAGTCAAGGTACTGGCCAGTTGGATTTCTGGTGAGAGCTCTCTTTTTGACTTGCAAATGGCTGCCTTTCTTGCCATGTCCTCACAAGGCCTTTCCTCAGTGTGTGTGTGTGTGTGTGTGTGTGTGTGTGTGTGTTTATGTGGAGAGAGAGAGCATTCTCTAATGGCCGTTCTTATAAGGACAAAATCCTCTCAGATCAGGACCCCACCCTATGACTTCATTTAACCTTGATTACTTTCTTAGAGGCCCCATCTCCAAATATAGCCACACTGGGGGGCTGGCCTTCAACATGTGAATATTGTGGGTGACATAAACATTCATTCCATAGCACTGTGGGTTTTAGTTGGGGGTCTGTGTAAATCTAGTCAGAGGTCTGACAGTGTTGCAGTGTGTGGTTGCCATGGTAACCTCTAGCATCCCAGACACTTGGAATTGCTTGGCTTCTCTCCTGCTGTCTGCCAGGTTGTGCACTATTCCTACTCCTCCCACAGGGGAGAACTACTTTTTCCTCTTCCCCACCACTCCCAGGTGTTGGGGTTCCACGGTGTCCTAGGGTACCAGATTTGATGTGTTTCCCCAGCAAATTAAGGCTTTTTCATGAGTCTCCTCAATTTCTCCATCTTCTTTGTAAGTACCTGCTCGGGTTCCAGGAGCAAAAGCCTATTAGGACACATGGACACCCCAGTTCTGTGGCTCCCAAGGTCTCTCTACTATCACACTAGCCCACACTTGGCGTTGAGCAGTTAAAATTTTTTTCTGATGTAATCTTGCTTGCTCCTCTGTGTGTTGGTAGCACCTGTCTCAGGGAAGCGGACGCTTGGCTTTATTCTTCCCTGTAGTCACCCGTCTCAACCTAGATTTCAAGTTAGATGTTTATGATGAAACCTCATTCTTGACAGAACAAGTCATTAATTTAACATCTGTCCAGCCTTTTCAGGTTGTGAGAATAGGAGTGGTGTGTTTCTAGCTCTCAAGGTATATCAGCTGAAACTGAAAGTCCAGAGCCCAGAGCTTCTCTTGCATAGATATTTGGATGAGGATAATCAAGCATGAAAATCTCTAAAGCTCCCAGTCCTGGCAGAGGAAGCATCTTGGCAAGGAAGCTAGGAAGGAGAGGAGGACGTGGAGGAGAAAGGCGTGGGGAGGAAGAGGAAGCAAATGGAGGAGAAGGCTTGTAGAGGAGGAGGGAGAAAAGGAGACAGTTGTGTCCAGCTCAAGTATTTCTGATTATTCACTTTTTTCCAGATTATCGCCTTTTAAAAAGGAATTAAATCATTCACAGATTTTTTTTTCTTTAGTATCTTCAACTGATAAGCTTGGGTGAACTGAAATTTTAGAAAATTGGGTAGTTTCCTTGCAGTCCTCAGTAGTCTTTTGCATATTTTTATTTCCTCTGGTTCTTTTGGGGGAGTTCCCCCTGTGTCTTCCTAGGACATCCTCTCACTCAGCTGAGCCACTCTCCACACACAGGGTACCAGCAACATTCCAGAAAGACCTGGCACTCAAGGCCTTCAGGTGGGCTCATGAGATGGCTCTGGTGGGCAGTGCATGGTGCATCCCTGCCCTTAAGTGAATGAGAGCGCTTATCTGTACTTGCTCTCAGGACAGGGTAGCTCTGATGTCTATCTGAGAGCTTGCTAAAATCTTGGTATATGCTTCACCACTTTAACATTGTGTCTCAGTTTTAGATGAAGATGTGTCTCCCTCTGAGAGAACTGGAGAGAGCTGTGATTTTAATGAACTTCATTTCCCATCTTATGCCTTACCTCCATATCATCTCCATGGGTTAAAAACAATAAGACACCCTCCTGCTTTCCTCAGCTTCCCCTGGGGACTTCTCAAAGCAAGTGTCAGTGTGGAGGCCTGGCTTCATGATGTCCCCAGGAGATGGATCCTGCCTTCAGTTCATGTGACCTCACTGTAAGTGATCATAACCTACTGTCCAGGCTGAGCCAAGAACTTGGAGGGATCCTATGCAGAAACAGTCTTCAGTGAGAACCAGACGGGGAAGGGGAAATATTTGTAGGTTGCCGGTGTACTGTAGCTACTCCTGTATGAAGCTTATCAGTCAGCAGAAATTCTAAGTAAGCGTAACAAGTAAGGATAATAACAGGATAAATTCAGATAACGACAAATGAGAGCTCTCTATTCAACCCACCAAGAACTGTACCGTGTCACTCTACCTCCACAGCTTTGTGTACAGCCAAGTACACATGCCCTTTCCTGAACTGGAATGAACCCAAGCCCATCCTAGTGGCCGGCAGACAAATGGTTTTTCTCAGCAGCAAGAGTAACTGGGCAGTTTCTCTCCTGTTCTCTGAGCTGTGTGTGTACTTCGTTAAAGGGAGAAAGAGAAGTGGAAGAGATGGCAAGAACTGTGTGAGATGGTAGGGTGCTGCAGAGTGGTCCTTATATGTCTGTGGATCTGTTAAAGAGAAAAAAAAAGTGTTCTGTGACACTTGCTAACGATGGCAAGTCACCAGGAAATTAGTGATATCTGTAGAGACCGCAGCAGTGAGGTCTTGCAGAGGGAGAGAGATTGAGCTTGAAAAGTGGGATTTTAAAGCCAAGGAGCAGGGTGAGGGGGCAGTGGGTGAAAAACCAGTAAGAGCAAACATCATGGATAAGAGGAGATTCTGGCCAAACTGACTTCACAGGATTCTTGCTGAAGGCATGCAGAGTTACCAGACATCATGTAGGGGATAGAACCTGATTGGATATTGACTGTGATTAGATATGGAGAATGAAGATTCTGACTAAATTAACCTAGCAGGATTCTTGCTAAAACCGAACCACACAGAGATGAATGCAGAAGCCCCAAAGTCAGGGCTTAGTCTTAGAGAAGAGAGTTCAAAGGAACATAACTAAAGTTTTGGCCAAAGAGAGACTCTCTGTCAATCATTAACCTTATTAAGGCTGATTTAAGCTTCCCATGGGCTCCTTAGAAAACGTACATTGGTATCAGTAGATTTTCTGTACATTTCTGGAAGCTCACAGACCCTCTCTCAGGACCCTAGGCTGAGAACGTGCTGTGGGGGTTTGTGAAAGGAGAGATCAGAGGTCAGAGGTGCCCCTAAGATGTTCCCAGAGAGCCAACTGCTGCTGGTATCGAAGGCGGGGACAGAGTCAGGGGAGGCTATCCTGTGCGCCAGAGTTTGGACCTTTGAAGGTGATTCTCAGCAAAAGGATGTTATTGTGCAGGTCTGGGGCAAGAATGGATTCAGGTCTGGTTTTGAAAGGCCAGTAGCGGTGTTCTCATTGTTGTCCTCATGGGTGAAGAGCCCCACAGTTCTTCCTTCTTGACTTCTGGCCAGATACCAGGGGTGTGTGTTTTGGTGGGAAGTGCTTTTGGAGAAAGCCTCACTATCCTTTAACTGGAGAATAACAAAGCTACCTTTTCCCCTGTGATGTTTTCTTTGGAATAGTTGGGCTTTGTCACCTCAGTAATTGTGGGTTTTTTTTTTTTTTTTAGAAGATTTATGAAAGGAAATGGCAGTGATTGCAGACACCTGAGGTTCTTTGTCTCTGAATTGTTCTCTGTGCTTATTATGGGGGAGACCTGTTCAAGTCTCTTAGGTCATTAGACAGGTGAATAATGGTCAGCAATCCAGGTTATATATAAGCAGGGTAATTAGGGTTCCTCTTTTCCTCCCTTTTTTCCCTTTTTCCGCCCTCCTTCCCTTCCAATCTTTTTCTTTGTTTTTTGACATACGGTTCATTTCTCCATCACAGTCTTCATAGTAGCCCTGGGTTTTTAAAGTGCAAAAAGAAAACAAAGGATTTTGTTTCCTCCTGTTCTTCCTTTCTTACATCCAGGATAAATTCAGATAATGACAAATGAGAGTCCTCTATTCAACCCACCAAGAACTGTATCATGTCACTCTGCCTCCACAGCTTTGTGCACAGTGTTACCTCTAGAGCAGCCCAAGTAAGCTTATAATTATGTTGTCCAATATGATAGCCACTAGTCACTTGTGGCTCTTAAAATTTAAATTTGTATTAATGAAGTAAATAACATTAAAGTTTCACTTCCTCATTCACACCAGCCACATTTCAAGTGCTTAATAGCTACATGTGATTAGTGGCTACCATATCAGACAGCACAGATAAAAACATTTCTATACCACAGAAGAACTTCTATTGGCCAGCACCACTCTAGAATGTAAGGGCAATCTTTCATCCATCTGGTCCCAAATGTTGGAGAAAATACATTAGCACTAGGTAGATTATTTTTGTGAATTGGTCAATCTTAAAAGTTTCATACTTTATCAGATGACATTGCTCCCATTTTTATCAAGAAGTTGGGTCTAAAGGAAGCCCACTTTCTTACCTCCATTCAAATAAGCAAAAGTTGTGTCAAAGAAAAGTATCAGTTAATCAGGTAAGGAAGACTTTACTCAAGACTATTGCAATAGGGAAGAGACTGAACTCAACTTCAAATACAACAGGAAATCTACAGAAGGGTGAGGGGGAGGATGGAAAATTACCAAAGGGAACTTGGCTCGGGATAGTGAAGGCATTCTTCAAAAGTGAAGGCATTCTCAAAAAAAAAAAAAAAAAAAAAAGTGAAGGGGTTCTTGATAAACTGGGCTCACCAGGCCAAGGTTGAACATTAATCAAGAATAGGGCTCAGAGGACTTAAGTTTTGTCCTGGAGGAGTCCTGGCCAGTGTTAACTGAACGTGGCATAAGACAGGCTCTGTAGAAAACTTAAGCATAAGCCCAAAAGGACTCTACAGTCTAGGTGGAAATGAAGGCCCCTTTTCACGCTCTTGTGGATTTGTTCCATGCCCAATAGCAACACATTGCCTGCTGTTCAGAAGTGCTTTGCTCATTTGTTTTTCTCCCCACCACTCAGAGGCCACCAAAACAGCCGCCCACACTGGGACAACCTGAGCAGAGTCAATGGTCACACTCATTAGAGGTACGACAGGAAGATGATTAAGTAGGAACTCAGAGGAAGGGTGTCTAGGGAGCTCACACAGTGGGAAGAAAGTTCATGGAAGGCATGTCAAGTTAGCACTTGAAAGATGGCTTTGATTGGGGTAGTGATAAAGGCAGTAGACTACTATGATGCAGCGAGAAGAAGGAGGCGCTTTCTCTCTGACTTCTTCATGCCCCCATCTGGCAGGATATTGGTGAAACAAGTATTTGTGGGGCCATCTAATGTGGTGAGAACTACATTAGTTTCTGGAGAAGTAACAAAATGAATAAGGTGCAGTTATTCCTCTTGAGGAGTGAGACCATTTGGGGAGAAAAGCCTAAAACTGTAGTATGGCATGAGCCCAATCTGCAGAGGAACACTGGAGAAGGCCAGAGGATCTGCTGGAATCAAGGACGACAAGGAAAGATTTAAGGAGAGGGAAGCTTGAGTAAGAACTCAAAAGATGGTAGAAGTTCTTCAGATTTGGGGAAGGCATTTGAGGCAAAGGCAGAGGACTATATGTTAGGAACATGGCAGATATTTCAACATGGGGGAAACCCAGGATTGAAGCTGCCTATGGGGGTGAGGCTCAGTTAGAGGTTCCTGTTTGCTGGGATCTGGAAGTCACAGCTGACACCAGCGCACCCTTGTGGGATTTGAATCCTAAGTGCATGGTGGGCATGTAGAAAGACAGAAAAAAGGAATGATGCAAGTACGTGTTGTCCTGTGTCTATGTGATTTTGTATGTACTCCATTTGGTTGGTTAATCTTAGGGTGCTTTGTTACATGGTTGTCTCTCTAACAGGGCATGAGATGCCCCCTGGCCCCCAGGACAAAGGTCTTGTTTTATTCATTTATTTTTGGAACGCAATAAATGCTCCACAAACATTCATTAAATCTGAAGGTGAAGCCACCGCTTTTCCAATATTAGCCTCTAGGTGGTGCTGTTCCATCTCCTGAGTTTCTGCAAGGTCCCTAGACTCTTTTCTGAACTGAAATTTTTCTCCCCACCCTGTATCTTGTGTTTGCCCTGGGGAAAGACTGGAACACGAGTAATTTTCGCAGAAGCAGCACTCTCTTTTTGGGCTTTTTCTTGGTACATCCTGCCTTGCATGACTTCTGTTTTCCATTTGTCCTTGATGGAACCCAAGTAGCAGCATAAGTGTGTGGAGAGGCTTTCCGACAAAGTGCTGGGGACCCCTGCTCATTCTGGGCTCTCATATGGACAACAGTGCTGATAAAACGCCTTTTTTTTTTTTTTTAAAGCCAGGATTTTTTTTTTTTTTGTACAATTGGGTTTTTAAACCAGTACATTTTGCAAGAGGATATAGATAATGAAAAAAGATTAACCATTCACTGGCCCTTGATAGTCAAAGTAAATCTTGTGTACGCTCTGGCAACAGTGAGGTTCGGCCTTTTCCCTAAGTCTGTCCCATAAACTGCCTGTTTCTTTTAGGGTATTAAGGAAGAGTAAAGGAATTGGCTACTGAATCCTCCTACAACCAGCGAGCTGCTGTTAAGACTTTTGAGACCTCATACAAAGCATGGACTATTTTGAGATTCATTTTTCCACCTACAACAGTTTTTGGTTCTGGATCAAAATGACTGGGCTAGTTGCTGTGTAGAGTCCATGTCAGGACCCCAGAACCAGAGGCAAGAGTTTGTGCAGACCAGAGAGAGAAGGGCTGGGTAGCACAGGCTCCTACTTTTGTACAACACCCAAATGCAGGATGTAGGTATTAAGGGGCAGACTACAACAGGGCTTAAGTGCCATGGAATTATATTTTGTGGGGGGAAACCCTCTTTATCTGATAATTTTTCCCTGATCAAGAGCCCTTCACATGCTTTGAAGAAATTTCTCTCCTTTCACTGCAGTGCATGTCACTTATTTAGATGACTTCGGAATTCTTTTTTTTTTTTTTTTAATTTTATTTCTTTTCAGTGTAACAGTATTCATTGTTTTTGCATCACACCCAGTGCTCCATGCAAACGTGCCCTCCTTAATACCCACCACCTGGCTCCCCCAACCTCCCACCTATTTTCAAATCTCTTTGTGATTTCTCATTCCAAAACTAGAGACCTGGCACCTAAGAATTTGGACATGGATGTGGGTCAGTGTATCTGCTCATTCATGCAGCCATCCTGTCTACTAGCTCATGGTGGGTCCAGGAACTTGGGGAGGAGTTCTGTGCTGGCTGCAAAGAGTGGAAGCAGAGATCATGGTAGGATGGGGGGGGGTACCACTTAGAGGTTAAAACAGAGGATTTGAAACACATGCAGTCAGACATTGCAAAACCAACTCCGTGTCAGGAGTGAGGTACAAGGAGTTAAGGAGTGCTCAAGGGCTGCAGTACAATCAGAGGAAACAGCCTGGATAGGTATTTCTCTGAGCACCTTCTAGGGAGGGTGCTCACTGTGTGGGTGGTGGGGGGACTTCAGGCCTCTATTCCTTGCTTTGTGGTTCACCTTGACTTTGCCTCAGCTTTGAACCTCTCCAGCCACGTGGACTCCACATTGCTCCAGGTGGATTTGGCAGGGGCCCTGGTGGCCGGTGGCCCCAGCCATACCGAGAGAGAAGAACATGTCGTGCTGGAGGTGACCCAGGCTGATGTTCCAGGCTCCAGGAGGCGGCGGCCACAGCAGGTTACACTTATAAGTTACTTGAAAGGAATTGTAAAAACTCATTTCATCGCTTTATAAATTGAGTTTCCTTTTGAATGGATTTGATGGGAAGCCATGAGGCAATGGTACTGTTATTAGGCAAGCCCTATCTTCTGCTTTGTCTTTGACTCTTTTCTCCTTTGTTTAAAACAATTATAAAACTCTTGCCATTTCAGTAAAATCAGGTTTGCAAGTTTTTTTATTCAGATGATTTTACTGGGGGGAAACATTCTATATTTGAAAGTAGTTTTTTTTGTTAAAGCACAATTAAACCTGGGCTTTACCCCTTGGTATAGTAGGTACTTCAACATCATAGTTCCCTTGGATATAGAAACCCCTGGCCAGACTTGCATAGTTTCCCAAAGCTTCTGTTTCTAAAGTGGTAGGCTCTTGTGCCTCACATCTCCTAGACAAAAACCCTTAGCTCCTGTCCTTTGAAGGCAAGGAGAGCCAACAGTGGTGTTGTCACCATGATCCAGAGCCTAGACAAGTCCTGGCCCCTCTGTGTGCATCCTCACCTGTACCCCATGTCCTGGCCTTGATGACTTCTCAGGATTATCATGGTGACTCATTTGGGAAGTTCGTGGGTTTTCCCTATTATAATCAATAAAGGAAATCCTGTTGGTGCACGATACTATGTCATCCAAAATGGAGCATCTGATGGGTTACTGCACCCCTTGCATTTTCCTGCCACGCAAAGCAGGGTCCACAGAGCAAAGGCCTCATTATGGATGAGGGTGCCATTTCATGAGTGATGGTTTGTGCAGTACCAGTGTTCTAAACCGGTTGCCTTGGCCATGGTCTTGGGATGTAAAGTTCACTTCCTCATGTGTGGTGTACAACCAGCTGGCAAGGTCTTTTTGGTAAAGGCAAGGTGGGCACACATCTGCCTGCTCTGTCTGTGGGCCTTGTGTGGAGGAAGATGGGACTTTTGGCAGACTGTTGACATAGCTGCCTGTCCATGGGGCTCTACTCTGCTCTAGTGCTCACACACAAATCCAGCTCAGAAACACGAAGAACATTAATGGATTTTTTCTGATATACTCTTTATAAATACTGAAGTGTTTTCAGAGAACTTATGGACTCTCATTTATGCTTTGACCAATTTCAGAGTTCCTATTTTCATTTACTTTATGATTTGTGAGCAGCAAAGCTCCTGTCCTCCTGTTGGAGTTTCCCTGGCCCTTTGGCTACACCAGGTAGCCCTTCCCTCTCTGCTCATATCTGGCCCCCCTCAGCTGGTTTCTCCACTGCCCTGCTTAGGACAGGAACATGTGGGTTGGGTTTGCTTGCAGCAAAGGAAGCTTCATCCTTGGGTCCTACCTGCCATGGGCTCCTATGACATGGGTATGGAGAGTTTTCTGCCTCCAGTTTGCAAGCAGAAAGCAATGCTAAGCATGCATTTCTTATGAATTGCCTCAATGGGCTCAGAAGATCCCAAGTCTCATATAAAGTGCAGTGATATCTTTTTATCATAATAAATCAGAGTTAGTTCTATAACTTTGTACCTTTTACACTAATTCTGTATTTGTACTTCTGTATTCTTTTTTTTTTTTTTTTCTTAAAGCCCTCTATGTTGTGTAAATTTCCAGTTCTGCACAGCTTGGAATTGCCAGTATCAGGGATATGGGAGCTGTGTACAAAGTCCCCGCTGTTCCTCTTTTCTTCTTTTCTTCTTCTAAACTAAATCGACACTGAAGAGCACTGAATCCCAGGTGATGGTTCAACCTCAAAGCCTTACTCTGATATTACATTTCAACTTTTACAGGTCACTCAGAATTGGACAATATTTTTAAATCCGAGAAGAAGTGAGCACTTGGTGGTGAGCAGGACCTTTGAGATACTGAGCAGGTGGGTCTCAGGTGATCAAGGATCTTGGGAGAAGGTCTCCTCTGGACATTTTCACTTAAAATATTTGACCTGTGGGACTCCAATTTTGACACAAACAGATCAGTTATGTGGTTTGGGTGGAATGCTTTAACTCTATAGACTACAAACATGAAGGATGTAGGAGGACATCATAGCCATGAGTGTCAGGATTGATTGCAGGGTCCATTTTGAAGCAAATGGTATTTTATAGCTGATGCTTTAATTTCATTAATATTATGAAACTCCACAATGGGGAATTCCAGGAAATTTTAGGATTCTTTCTCTTTCTTTAATTCCCCTCTATATTATGTGTTCATGAGTTTGCTGTGCCTGCCATAACAAATACCACAGAGCGTATGACGTAAACAGTAGAAATTTATTTCCTCAAGGATTTAGCAGGATTTTTCTCTTCAAGTACTCTCTCCTTGGCTGCTTCTTCTGTGTTTTTCTGTGGAACCCCCCCCACCTTTCTCTCTTTCTCTCTCTCTCTCTCTCTGTGTGTGTCCCAGTCCTTTCTTGTAAGGACACTAGCTGTACTGAATTAGGGACCACATTAGTTACCTCATTTTAACTATAAAGACTCTCTCTCCAAATATAGTCACATTCTGAAGTTTTGACGGTTAGGGTGTCAACATCTATATTTTGGGGACACGGTTCAGCTCAGAATAGTTACTGACTAAACTTTAAGAAAAGTATTTTAGTTTCACCATGCCACATACTGTTGATTACTTAGATGCTTCTTGTTCCTGGAAATTTCCCCACCATCTGTGACAACCTGTCTATGTGTTCTCAAGTTGCACATGACCCTTTTTTGATTTTGAATCTCCCACATGTGAGAATGTTGGCTATTCTGTTTGTTAGCAGATAAAGCAGTCAGTGTGTAATGAGAAGACAGAAAATTAAATGGCTAGAACCATTCTGAAAGTCCTTCCTCCCTGTTAGTTGTTGGGATGGCACCTGCCCCAAGGCAGACACTGCCAGATGAGGGCTGAGGGGTCTACATCAAATGGATCTGGCCATAGGGAGGCTGTGCTTGCATCTTACACTGCTCATATGCACTCAGATCTCCTCATCTGCCAGGTCAGACATTGGGCTAAATCACTGTGAGGTCAGTTTGTGCTCTGGTTATGGCCATGGATGACTTGCGTTGGGAAGGACACCAAGGAAGCAAGCACTAATTGTTCACTAGAGTGTGATTTCCCTTACTAGTGGTAATATCTTTGCTTCATTCTGCAGAGATACTGTTTCTATCAGCGTTCGAGCCTCCCTCCAGCAGACACAGACCGTTCCTCTTTTGATGGCTCATCAGTACCTCCGTGCAAGCATAGAAGCACAAGTGACCATTGCTGTGGTCATCCTTGCTGGGGTCTATATGCTGATTATATTTGAGGTAACTTTCATGCCAGCTCTCTAAGATTTATTTGTGCTCACAGGTAAGTGTCTTTCAACATACAGGTGCTCTGGATGGGCTCAGTTCTGCTTCTTAATCACACTGCAATGACATCTTTCCTAAAAAGGAAGATTTCCATCATTCTAGGTAGGAATTGATCTGTACTGGAATATTCACTGAATCTTGACAACTGGCTCATGCAAGATGAGTTTTAGCAGGCCCCAGCAAAAGTTACTTGAGAAAACTGAATACGTACGTGATTTTCTCACTCTCACTCTGCTGTTCACTTGAAGTGTGACGCTGAGGGTGTAAGTGTTGAATCTCTCTGAAATGCATATTAAAATGCCTCCTATTTCCTTCATAGGATTGTGTGTATTACAGGCCACTTAGGCCACATGGAGGGAGGGATTATTATCTGTTATGTTTATCAACTCAGCTAATGAGTTAATAATGCTATAAACATTGGAATCACTACATTTCTATCTTTGGGGTAAATACCCAGTAGTGCAATTGCAGGGTTATAGGGAAGCTCTCTTTTTAATTTTTTGAGGAATCTTCACACTGTATTCCAAAGTAGCTGCACCAACTTGCATTCCCACCAACAGTGTAAGAGGGTTCTCCTACTCCACATCCTCTCCAGCACTTGTTGTTTCTTGTCTTGTTAATTTTGGCCATTCTAACTGGTGTAAGGTGGTATCTCAATGTGGTTTTGATTTGAATCTCCCTGATAGCTAATAATGATGAGCTTTTCTTCATGTGTCTGTTAGCCATTTGTATGTCTTCTTTGGAGAAGTGTGTGTTCATGTCTTCTGCCCATTTTTTTGATGTGATTATCTGTTTTTTTGAGTGTTGAGTTTGAGGAGTTCTTTCTAGATCTTGGATATCAGCCCTTTGTCTGTAGTGTCATTAGCAGATATGTTCTCCAATTCTGTGGGTTGCCTCTTTGTTTTGTCGAGTGTTTCCTTTGCTGTGCAGAAGATTTTGGTCTTGATGAAGTCCCAAAGTTCATTTTCACTTTTATTTCCTTTGCCTTTGGAGATGTGTCTTGAAAGAAGTTGCTGTGGCCGATGTCAAAGAGGTTACTGCCTATGTTCTCCTCTAGGATTTTGATAAATTCTTCCCTCACATTGAGGTCTTTTATCCATTTTGAGTTTATCTTTGTGTATGGTGTAAGAGAATGGTTGAGTTTCATTCTTCTATACATAGCTGTCCAATTTTCCCAGCACCATTTATTGAAGAGACTCTCTTTCTTCCACTGGATATTGTTTCCTGCTTTGTCAAAGATTATTTGACCATAGAGTTGAGAGTCCATATCTGGGCTCTCTACTATGTTCCACTGGTCGATGTGTCTGTTTTTGTGCCAGTACCATTCTGTCTTGATGATCACAGCTTTGTAGTAAAGCTTGAAATCAGGCAACATGATAGCCCAGCTTTGTTTTTCTTTTTCAACATTTCCTTAGCAATTCGGGGTCTTTTCTGGTTCCATACAAATTTTAGGATTGTTTGTTCCAACACTTTGAAAAATGCCAAAAATGGAATTTTGATCAGGATGGCATTGAAAGTATAGATTGCTCTAGGCAGCATAGACATTTCAATAATGTTTATTCTTCCAATCCATCAGCATGGAATGCTTTTCCATCTTTTTGTGTCTTCTTCAATTTCTTTCATGAGTGTTCTGTATTTCCTCAAGTACAGATCCTTTACCTCTTTGGTTAGATTTATTCCCAGGTATCTTACAGTTCTTGGTGCTATAGTAAATGGAATTGATTCTCTAATTTTGCTTTCTATATTTTCATTGCTAGTGTATAAGAAAGCAACTGATTTTGGGGAATTGATTTTGGGTCCTGCCACATTACTGAATTGCTGTATGAGTTCTAGTAGTTTGAGGGTGGAGTGTTTTGGGTTTTTCCATATAAAGTATCATGTCATCTGCGAAGAGAGAGAGTTTGACTTCTTCTTTGCCAATTTGAATACCTTTTATTTCTTTTCATTGTCTGATTGGTGTTGCTAGGATTTCTAGTACTATTTTGAACAAGAATGGGGAGAGTGGGAATCCTTGTCATGTTCCTGATCTCAATGGGAAAGTTGTCAGCTTTTCCCCATGGAGAATGATATTTGCTGTGGGGTTTTCATAGATAGATTTGATGAAGTCGAGGAATGTTCCCTCTATCCTTATACTTTGAAGTGTTTTAATCAGGAATGAATGCTGTATTTTGTCAAATGCTTTTCCTGCGTCAATTGAGAGGACCATGTGGTTCTTCTCTCTTCTCTTATTGATTTGTTCTGTTACACTGATTGATTTGTGAATGTTGAACCACCCTTGCATCCCATGGGTAAATCCCACCTGGTCATGGTGGACAATCTTTTTAATGTGCTGTTGGATCCTATTAGCTAGTGTCTTGTTGAGAATCTTGGCATCCATATTCATCAGGGATATGGGTCTGAAATTCTCCTTTTTGATGGGGTGTTTGCCTGGTTTGGGGATCAGGGTAATGCTGGCTTCATAAAAAGAGTCTGGAAGTTTTCCTTCTCTTTCTGTTTTTTTGAAACAGCTTCAGGAGAATAAACATTATTTCTTTAAAGAAGAAATAATGTTTGGTAGAATTCCCCAGGGAATCTGTCAGGTCCTGAGCTATTGTTTTTTGGGAGATTTTCGATCACTGCTTCAATCTCATTACTAGATATTGGTCTATTCAGGTTGTCAGTTTCTTCCTGTTTCAGTCTTGGAAGTTTATAGGTTTCCAGGAATGCATCCATTTCTTTTAGGATGCTTAACTTATTGGCATATAACTGTTGATAATAATTTCTGATGATTGTTTCTATTTCCTTGGTATTAGTTGGGATCTCTCCCTTTTCATTCATAAATTTATTAATTTGGGTCCTCTCTCTTTTGTTTTGGATTAGTTTGGCCAGTGGTTTATTGATCTTATTAATTCTTTCAATGAACCAGCTTCTAGTTCCATTGATTTGCTCTACTGTATCTCTAGTTTCTATTTCATTGGTCTCTGCTCTAATCTTGATTATTTCCCTTCCCGTGTGTGGGGTTGGCTTAATTTGTTGTTTGTTTTCCAGTTCTTTAAGATGTAAAGAGAGCTGCTGTACTCTGGTTTTTTCTTTTTTTTTTTTTTTTTGCGCGAATCTTGGATGACTATGTATTTCCCCCTTGGACCGCCTTTGCTGTATCCCATAGGCTTTGGACCAATGTCTTCATTCTCATTGGTTTCCATGAATTGTTGAAGTTCTTCTTTGATTTCCTGGTTGATCCAAACATTCTTAAGCATGATGGTATTTAGGTTCCAAGTGTTCTAATTTCTTTCAAACTTTCTCTTGTGGTTGAGTTCCAGTTTCAAAGCATTATGATTAGAGAATATGCAGGGAATAATCTCAATCTTTGGTATTGGTTGAGACTTGATATGTGACCCAGTATGTGGTCTATTCTGGAGAAAGTTCCCTGTGTACTTGAGAAGAATGAGTATTCTGTTGTGTATATCTATGAGGTCCATCTGGTCCAAAGTGTCATTCAAAGCTCTTGTTTCTTTATTGATTTTCTGCTTGGATGATCTGTTATTGAAAGTGACATGTTAAGATCACCTACAATTAATGTATTCATATCAATATGACTATTTTGATTACAGTTGGCTTCTGTAGGTGGTTGCTTCCATATTGGAGGCATAAATATTTACAATCGTAAGATCTTCTTGGTGGATAGACCCTTGAAGAATGATGTAATGTCCTTCTGTATCTCTGGCTACAATATTTAGCTTGAAATCTAATTTATCTGATTTGAAAATCACTACCCCAGCTTTCTTTTGAGGTTCGTTGGCATTTAAGATGCTTCTCCATCCCTTCATTTTCAGTCTGGATGTAGCTTTAGGTTCCAAATGTGTCTCCTGTAGACAGGACATGGACAGTTCTTTTCGTTTTATTCAGTCTGCAACCCTGTGCTGTTTTATGGGAGCATTTAGGCCGTTCACATTGAGAGTGATTATTGAAAGATAAGTTTTTATTGACATCATGTTGCCCATGAAGTCCTTGTTTCTATAGATTGTCTCTGTAAATTTCTGTTCTATGTCACTCTTGGGTTCTTTCTTCTTTTATAGAACCCCTCCTTACTGTTTCTTGTAGTGCCGGCATGGTGGTCACATGCTCTTTTAAACCTTGCTGGTCTTGGAAGCTTTATCTCTCCACCCATTTTGAATGTCAACCTTGCTGGATAATGTATTCTTGGCTGCATGTTCTTCTCATTTAGTGCCCTGAATATGTCTTGCCGGCCCTTTTTGGCTTGCCGGGTTTCTCTGGACAGGTCTGACATTATTCTGATTGTCCTCCCTCTGAACTTAAGTAATCTCTTCCCCCTATCTGCCCTTAAGACTTCCTGTCTAAAATTATGATTTGTGAATTTCACAATTAAGTGTCTGGATGTCTTTCTAGACTTGTTGATCTTGGGGGGTGTCCTTTCTGCTCCTAGGACAGAAACACTTGTTTCATTCCCCAGGTAGAATTTGTTCAACCATATCTTCTCTCTCCATGCCCTCAGGGATCCCAATAATTCTGATGTTGAAACTTTTCATGGTGTCATTTATTTCCCTAATTCTGTTTTCATGGCTTCTAAGCTGTTTGTTCCAGGCCTCCTCCTGATCCTTCTTTTCTATTAGTTTGTCTTCTAGATCACTAATTCTATCTTCTGCCTCGGTTACCCTAGCTGTTAGAGTATTTAAATTAGATTGGATCTCCTTGATAACATTTTTAACTTCTGCCAGATTGTCTTTCACTTCTGCCTTAGAGATTCTATGTTGTCACTAATGGTCTTCTCCAACTTAGCCATTGCCTGGATAATTGTTACCCTAAATTCCCTTTCCAACATACTATTTATGTCCATATCCAGTAGTTCTGTGGCAGAGGGCACAGTCTCTGAATTTTTCCTCTGTTCGGTGTTCCTCCTCCTAGTCATTTTGGTGAGAGGTGGTTGAGGGGATGTACAGCTGAATATATCAACCATGATCCAGGCAAGGTGCACCCTGGAAAGTTTCAGAGCAATTGGAAGTCACCACCAAAAAGAAAGATAAAAGAAAAAAAGAGAGAGATAGAGAAAAAAGAAAACCCAGTCAAAATGAGCCCCAGAAGTAAGATTTATGAAGTACATAATCAAAAACAAACAAAAAGACCATCAAAAGTAAATGATAAGAAAAAAAAAACTAGCCAAAATGAACCCCAAGAATAAGATTAATATAGTACCAGAACAAAAACAAATACACAGAAACACTGACAGAAGAATTAGATGGGAGGTTGGTTATAAACCCTTGATGTGGGCGAGGAAGGTTATTTTGGTTCTTCCTGGGTGTATCTTGTTATCTTTGTTAAAGGACTCAACTTTCCAGAGATATAGGGAAATTAAAACTGGTTTGTATATAGGGGTAGTATTGAATAGAGAAAAAGTATTACCTTGAAGCTTATATCTATATGTATATTAAAAAAAGAAAGAAAGAAAAAGAAGCACAGGTATCTGTATGAAAAAAGGTCAGGTTAAAAGTTATTACGGTATATGTTATATTAAAACCTCTATTTGTAATAGTAAGTAGGTTAAGAAAATTAAAAGAACAAGAATCATGAGATCGAATTTAAAGAAAGAAAGAAAGAAAGGAAGGAAAGAAAAAGAAAGAAAGGAAGAAAGGAAGGAAGGAAGAAAGAGAAGTTGTATCTATGAAATATACAGGTTTTAGGGCAATACGAGGAGCTTAATATATTGTTTTCCCCTGATGTTGGGATTTACAGTTTTATGGAGCCCCTGTGGTGGTTGTCTTTTTGTTCATTTGGCTTGTCTTCTGGGGGAGGGTTGTGCCACGTTGTTTTTCAGTCAGTCTTGCTTGGGCTGAGTTGCTCTGCCCCCTATCAAGGGGCTGGGCTTTGTGGAAACCAGTTTTTCAGGCTTTTGTTTCTTCATTCTTTGGTGGCTTTTTGTGGCTTTTTGGGAGTTTAGTGGAAAATAAACTGTCTGCACCCAGACCTCCACCTCAGAGAGAAGCCTCAGTCTCCTCCCTTCTGTGTGGTCCAGAACACACAGACTGCCCCTCTGCAAACTCCATTGAACACTGCAACCTCCCACAGGTGGTGCACACCCCCAGCCACCATCCCAGTGGTCACCCAAGGCCCCACTTGTATCTGCACCCCTATGCTACTAAAAGCACAAGCAATATTGGTCTGGGGGGCCCAATTCCAGTGTCTGCCATTGTGGGGACTGCTGTCTGGTGTTCAGGACAATGCCGGCTGCACTCACACCTGACAGCTGTGCAGGCCGCAGAAGGTATGGGCTTAGGGACCCTGACCAGATTCCGTGCTGGTTTCTCTCAGGCGCAGGCTGGGTGCACTCAGACCCCACAGTCACGCAGGTCGTGGAATGCTGCAGGGCTAGAGACTGCTGGCTGGTGCCCACACTGGGCTCTTTCAGGCACAGGTGGGAGTGCACCCAGCCTGAGCAGTGGTGCAAGCA
This sequence comes from Martes martes, assembly GCF_963455335.1. NCBI lineage: Eukaryota > Metazoa > Chordata > Mammalia > Carnivora > Mustelidae > Martes > Martes martes. Next base: position 26,242,184 of record NC_137894.1, on the reverse strand, counting down.
GCAGAAAGCCATGGGCTCAGGGACCACAGAAGGAGGCCCCACTGGACTCTCTCTGGCATGGGCGGTTGTTGGTAGTGACCGTCCTGGGACCGTGGGCTTAGGCCCACACCCATGACCACCTGATTCCACCAGTTCCCCCTTAAGATCCTTTGCTCTTTTTGAGTGCTTTTAATCAGACTCCAAGTTAATGATGGTCCCCAATCACAGGGCACTTTAATATTGGGGTATTACTTTCCAATGGGTTGCTTCTGGTGGCTCCCTCCCCCTTCTGTTTATCCTCCGATATCAGTTTGAGCATTCCCACTCTGCTTTATCTCTCCACTGATGTCTTCTGCCCCCATAGAGATCCAGAAGTGTATAATCTTACATCTCAGGCTGATTTCATGTTCAGGGTTTTCTGGTAGATATTTAGCTCACTTTAGGTGACCGGTTGAAAACAGGGTCTCCTACTTCTTTGCCATCTTGCCCATCCCAAGTCAATAGCTGTATTAATAACCATTCAGAAAAAATTTTTCCCTCCCTCTCAGCAGCCATGTTAAAGGTAATAAAAGTCCTGTAGAGAAGTCAGTTCAACATGGCTTCTACACTGGCAGAAACAGAGAAGAAACCAGAAAATTAATTCATTGATATGGCTCATTAAGGATACCCTTAATGATTCTTTTTAATAATTTTTGAAAATTCAATTAACATATACTATATTATTTGTTTCAGAGCTAGAATTTAATCATTCATCAGTTGCATTTAACACCCAGTGCTCACTACTTCAAGTGCCCTCCTTAATGCTCATCAACTAATTACCCCTTTTTTCCTCACACCTCCCCTCTAGCAACCCTCACTATGTTCCCTATAGTTAAGAGTCTCTTACGGTTTGTTTTCCTCTCTATTTTTGTCTTATTGTACTTTTCCATCCCTTCCCATAAGATCATCTGTTTTGTTTCCTAAATTCCACGTGTGAGTGAAATCATCTCATATTTGTCTTTCTCTGACTTATTTTGCTTAGCATAATTCCCTCTAGGTCCATTCACATCATTGCAAATGGCAAGATTTCATTCTTTTTTGACAGCCAATTAATATTCCATTGTCTATATACACCACTTCTTCTTCCTTCATTTATCTTTCGATGGACATTTGGGCTCTTTCCATAGTTTGGCTGTTGTGGACATTGCTGCCATAAACATTGGGGTGCATGTGCCCCTTTGGATCACTACCTGTATCTTTGTGGTAAATATCCAGTAGTGCAATTTCTGGGTCATAAGGTAGCTCTATTTTCAACTTTTTGAGGAACCTCCATACTGTCTTCCAGAGTGGCTGCACCAGCTTTCATTGCCACCAACAGTGTAAGAGGGTTCCCCTTTCTCTGCATCCTCACCAACATCTGTTGTTTCCTGACTTATTAATTTTAGCAATACTGACTGGTGTGAGGTGGTATCTCATTGTGGTTTTGATTTGTATTTTCCTGATGCAGAGTGGTGTGGCACATTTTTTCATGGGTCTGTTGGACTTTTTTTTTTTTTAAGATTTTATTTGTTTATTTGACAGAGAGAATGAGAGAATATAAGTTATTCAGGAGAGAGAGAGAGAGAGAGAGACAGAGACAGAGACAGAGAAAGAATGAATGAGAATGAGCAGGGGAAGGGCAGAGGGAAAAGCAGAGTCTCTTTTGAGCAAGGAGCCTGAACCAGGGCTCAATCCCTGGACCCTGGGATCATGACCTGAGCCTAAGACAGACACTTAACCAACTGAGGCACCCAGTCATCTCTCTGTTGGCCATTTATGTGTCTTCTTTGGAGAAAGGTCTGTTCATGTCTTCTGTTCATTTCTTGACTGGATTATTTGTTTTTTTCTGTGTTGAGTTTGATAAGTTCTTTATAGATTTTGGGTACTAGGCTTTTATCTTTTAAGTCATTTTCAAATATTTTCTCCCATTCCATAGGTTGCCTTTTAGGTTTTTTTTTTTCTCTTTTCAGCATAACAGTATTGTTTTTGCACCACACCCAGTGCTCCATGCAATACGTGCCCTCCTTAATACCCACCACCTGGCTCCCCCAACCTTCCACCCCCACCCCTTCAAAACCCTCAGGTTGTTTTTCAGAGTCCATAGTCTCATGGTTCACCTCCCCTTCCAATTTCCCTCAACTCTCTTCTCCTCTCCATCTCCCCATGTCCTCCATGTTATTTGTTATGCTCCACAAATAAGTGAAACCATATGATAATTGACACTCTCTGCTTGACTTATTTCACTCAGCATAATCTCTTCCAGTCCCATCCATGTTGCTACAAATTTGGGTATTCGTCCTTTCTGATGGAGGCATCATACTCCATAGTGTATATGGACCACATCTTCCTTATCCATTTGTCCGTTGAAGGGCATCTTGGTTCTTTCTACAGTTTGGCGACCGTGGCCATTGCTGTTATAAACATTGGGGTACAGATGGCCCTTCTTTTCACTACATCTGTATCTTTGGGGTAATTTTAATTTATTTTTTAAATTTCTTTACAGTGTTCCAGAATTCATTGTTTATGTACCACACCCAGTGCTCCATGCAATATGTGTCTTCCATAATACCCACCACCAGGATCACCCAACTTCCCTCCACCCACCCCTCCAAAACCCTCAGATTGTTTTTCAGAGTTCATAGTCTCTCATGGCTTGTCTTCCCCTCTAATTTCCTCCAACTCCCTTCTCTTCATCTCCCCCTGTCCTCCGTGTTATTTCTTATGTTCCACAAATATGGTTTCATTTATTTGTGGAGCCTTTTAATTTTTTTGGCTATTTCCCTTACTGTGCAAAAGCTTTTATCTTGAAGTTGCAATAGTTCATTTTTGCTTTTGTTTCCCTTATCTTTGGAGATGTGTCTAGAAAGAAGTTGCTGTGGCTGAGGTCAAAGACGTTACTCCTTGTGTTCTCTTCTAAGATTTTGATGGATTCCTATCTCACATTTACATTTTTCATCCATTTTAAGTTGATTTTTGTGTATAGTATAAGAAAATGGTCCATTATCATTCTGCTGCATGTGGCTGTCCAATTTTCCCAACACCATTTGTTGAAGAGGTTGTCTTTTTTCCATCAAATATTCTTCCCTGCCTTGTTGAAGATTAGTTGGCTCTAGAGTTAAGGGTCCATTTCTGGAGTTTCTATTCTGTACCATTGATCTATGTGTCTGTTTTTGTGCCAGTACCATACTGTCCTTATGATTACAGCTTTGTAGTACAGCTTAGAGTTTGGAACTGTGAAGCTACCAGCTATAGTTTTCTTTTCCAACATCCCTTTGGCTATTTGGGAGTGGGGGATAGTTCTTCCGTGGTTCCATGCAAATTTTAGGATTGTTTGTTTCAGGTCTGTGAAAAATACCAATGGTATTTTGATAGGGATTGCATTGAATGTGTAGATTGCTCTGGGTAGCATAGACATTTTAACAATGTTTGTTCTACCAACCCACAAGCATGGAATGTTTTTCCATTTCTTTGTGTCTTCCTCAATTTCATTCAAATGTATTCTATTGTTTTCAGTGCACAGATCCTTTACCTTTTTGGTTATATTTAAGCCTAGGTATCTTATGGTTTTTGGTGCAATTGTATATTGGGTCAATTCCTTGATTTCCTTTTTTTTCTGCTTCATTGTTAGTGTCTAGAAATGCAAGTGAATTCTGTGTATTGATTTCGTATCCTGCCAATTTGCTGAAATCCTGTATGAGTTCTAGCAATTTTTGGATGGAGTCTTTTGGGTTTTCTACAAAAAATATCATGTCCTCTGTGAAGAGTGAAAGTGGTGACTCGGATGTCTTTTATTTCCTTTTGTTGTCTAATTACTGATGTAGAATTTCCAGTAGTATAGTAAACAACATTGATAAGAGTGGACATCCATTTCATTTTCCTGAGCTTAGGGGAAAAGCTCTCAGTTTTTCCCCATTGAGGATGATATTTGCTGTGGGTCTTTCATATATGGCTTTTATGATTTTGAGGTGTGGTCCCTCTTTCCTTACGCTGCAGAGAGTTTTTATCAAGAAAGGATGCTGGGGGGCACCTGGGTGGCTCAGGGGGTTACACCTCTGCCTTCGGCTCAGGTCATGATTTCAGGGTCCTGGGATCAAGCCCCGCATCGGGCTCTCTGCCCAGCGGGGAGCCTGTTTCTCCCTCTTTCTGCCTACTTGTGATTTCTGTCAAATAAATAAATAAAATCTTAAAAAAAAAAAGAAAGGATACTGGGGGCGCCTGGGTGGCTCAGTGGGTTAAAGCCTCTGCCTTTGGCTTAGGTCATGATCCCAGGGTCCTGGGATCGAGCCCCACATCAGGCTCTCTGCTCCATGGGGAGCCTGCTTCCTCCTCCTCTCTCTCTCTGCCTGCCTCTCTGTCTAGTTGTGATCTCTGTCTATCAAATAAATACATAAAATCTTTTTAAAAAAAGAAAGGATGCTGTATTTTGTCAAATGCCTTTTCCTTATCTATTGAGACAATCATATGGTTCTTGTCCATTCTTTTATTAATGTGTTGTATCAAATTGATTTATTTGTGGTTGTGAACCACCCTTGCAACCCAGGAATAAATCCCACTTAGTGGGGTACATATACCCCAGATGACTTTGTCATGGTGAATGAAGCTTTTAATGCACTGTTGGATCCTATTAGCTAGTATCTTGGTGAGAGTTTTTGCATCCATGTTCATCAGGGATATTGGTCTGTAATTCTCCTTTTTGGTGGAGTCTTTGGTTTGGGGACCAAGGTAATGCTGGCCTCATAGAACGAGTTTGGAAGTTTTCCTCCATTTCTATTTTTTGGAACAGTTTTAGAAAAATAGGTATTAAATATTCTTTAGATATTTGGTATAATTCTGCTGGGAGGCCATCTGGTCCTGGACTCCTGTTTTTTTGGGAAATTTTTGATTATTGCTTCAGTTTCTTTGCTGGCTATGGGTCTGTTCAGATTTTCTATTTCTTCATGTTTCAGTTTTGGTAGGTTATATGTTCCAGAAATGTATCCATTTTTTCTAGATTGCCTAATTTTGCGGAATATAATTGTTTATAATATTCTTTTATAATTGTTTCTCTTTCCATGGTGTTAGTTGTGATCTCTCCTCTTTCATTATGATTTTATTTATTTGGGTCCTTTCTCTTTTATTTTTGATAAGTCTGGCTAAGAGTTTATTGATTTTATTAATTCTTTCAAGGAACCAGCTTCTAGTTTCATTGATCTGTTCTACTGTTTTGTTTTGATTTCTGTATCATTGCTCTCTGCTCTAATCTTAATTATTACTCTCCTCCTGATAGATTTAGGCTTTATTTGCTGTTATTTTTACAGCTCCTTTAGGTGTAAGGCTAGGTTGTGTATTTGAGACTTTTATTGTTTCTTGAGAAAGGCCTGTATTGCTTCTTCCCTCTTAGGACTGCCTTTGCTTCTTCCCAAAGGTTCTGAACTGTCATGTTTTCATTTTCATTTGCTTCTGTGTATTTTAAAAATTCTTCTTTGATTTACTGGTTGACCCATTCATCCTTTAGAAGTATGCTCATAACTCCTGCATATTTGTGGTCCTTCCAAATTTTTTCTTGTGGTTGACTTCAATTTTTAAAGCATTGTGATCTGAAAATATGCATGGTATGATCTCAGTCTTTTTGTACCAATGGAGATTTGTGACCCAGTATGTGATCTGTTTTGAAGAATGTTCCATGTGTACTTGAGAAGAATGTGTGTCTGTTGCTTTAGGATGAAATGCTCTGAATATATGTGTTAAATCTATGTGGTCCAGTGTGCCATTCAAAGCCTATGCTTCCTTGTTGAAATTCTGCTTACATGATGTGTCCCTTGCTGTGAGTAAGGTGTTAATGTCCCCTACTATTATTGTATATTTATCAATGAGTTTCTTTAATTTTGTTGTTAGTTGGTTTATATAGTTGACTACTCCCAAGTTGAGGTGATCATATTTACAATTGCTAGACCCTCTTGTTGGACAGACTCTTTAAGTTTGATGTAGTGTCCTTCATCTCTTATCACAGTCTTTGTTTCAAATCTAGTTTGTGTGATACAAGGATGGCTACTCCAGTTTTCTTTTGATGTCCCTTTGCATGATCAATTGTTCTCCACCTCCTCACTTTCAATCTGGAGGTGCCTTTGGTTTAAAATGAGTCTCTTGTAAACAGTAAATTGATGGGTCTTTTTTTAAATCCATTCCAATATTCTTTTTCTTTTGATTGGAGCATTTGGTCCATTTTCATCAGAGTAATTATTGAAATATATGAATTTAGTGCCATTTTATTACCTGTAAAGTTCTATTCATGTAGATTGTCTCTGTTCCTTTCTGGTCTTTGTTACTTTTGGGCTCTCTCTCTGCTCAGAGGTTCCCCATTAATGTTTATTGCAGGGTTGGGTTAGTGTTCTTGAATTCCTTTAGTTTTTGTTTGTCCTGGAAACTCTATCTCTCCTTGTATTCTGGATGACAGACTGGCTTGTATTATTTGCTGGATATTTTTCCCATTTTGCATGTTTAATGTATCATATCAGTTCTTTCTGGCCTGCCATGTCTCTGTGGACAGCAGTGCTGTCAGCTTATGATTCCACCTTTGTAGGTTAAGGACCTCCTGTTCTGTGCTGCTTTCAGGATTTTCTCTTTATCTTTGTAATTTGCAGGCTTCACTGGAATGTGTTGAGGTGTTCACCTATTTTTATTGATTTTGAGGATGGTTCTCTCTGCCTCCTGGACTTGAATGCCCTTTTTCTTCCCCAGATTAGGGAAATTCTCAGCTATAATTCATTCAAATAAACCTCTGTCCCTCTCTCACTCTCCTCATATTCTGGGACCCCTATTATCTGGATATTATTTCACTTTGTGGAATCACTGAGTTCTCTAAGGCTTCCTTTGTTATCCAGTAGTTTTCTTCCTCTTTTCTTTTTTATAAGTTTCCCTATTTCCCATCATTTTATATTCTGTATCATTCACTCTTTCTTCTGATTCATTCATCCTCACTTTTTAGAGCCTCTATTTGGTACTGTGTCTTGGTAATATCATTTTTAATTTTGGCCTGACTAGATTTTAGTTCTTTTATTTCTACAATAAGAGATTCCTTAGTGTCTTCTATGTTTTATTCAACTCCTGCTAGTATCTTTATAATCATTCTAAATTCTAGTTTAGACATCTTACTTATATCCATATTGATTGATTTCCTGGCAGTATATATATAAGCACATGCATGCCCAAATAAAATGAATTAAAATAAAATATGAGAGGAAAAAATTTTTAAAAATATATAAGTAAAATAAAAAAGAATAAAAATGAGTTAAAAAATAAAAAAATAACTGAATATTTAATACTGAATTACTAAAGAATAAAAAAAAATAAGCTATTTACTGTTTTACCCAAGAACTGATTGAAACTTTGTAGCCCTCTAAAGTTGATCAAGCCAGTTGTTCTTGCAGGTCTTTTGGGAGAGGGTCTGTTTGTACTGATTCTCAGGTGCACTCACCCTATTGTAATTGTGCCTCCCTTGCCAGGAGGATGGACTCAGTGTAAGCAGCTCTGGATTTCACTATGTGGTGTTGTTTTGCTCCCTGAAGGATCTCAGCACTAATGGGTGGGATTAATATGGTGGCACCCCTCTTTCTAGACCTGGAGGTGAAATTTCACACTCCCTACTCTTCAGCGATCCTTGACAGAAAGGCAGTCTTGTCTCCACTGTTTACATCCAAACTCTGTGTGCACCCAACCCAGTGTTTTTATTTCAGCAGGCGACTGAGTTTCAAAATTCCAAATTTTGTGGAATCCTGCTCACAGACCCTGCAATGTTCCTGTGGAGGATGGAGGCAGGGGTTTTGCCAGGCTTCTGCTTTTTGTTGGACCCCTTCTGGGAAAGCAGTCATACAACTGTGCAGGATTTCACACTTTATGGCAGCACAGAGCAGAAAGCCTGCACCTAGGCTTACTGTTTTCAGCGGACTTCTCCCCTTTTGTGCCTGGAGATTCTGCTGCACTCAGGCACCCCTGTTCTTTTTGTGACTGCTGGGATCATGAGACCATGCTGTCCCACCTGGGATTCAACCCCATTTTGCTACCGGAGTACCTTAAGTCAAGGATGTCCCACTAGAGCAGACTTCTGAAAGTTCTGATTTTGTGCTCTGCTGCTCAAAATACTTTGTGGTAGCCCCCTTAAGCAGGATCCCTCTCCTCCATTGTATCCTCAGATAGATCTCCCTGGATTCAAGTGTTTGCACCTTCCAAAAAGTGGTAGCTTTTCTGCTTGCAGAATTGCAGCATTTCTTTCTTTTCTCATATCTCCAATTAATTTTGCAGATGTTCAGAATGATTTGATTATCCAGCTAAGTTTGAGGGCCAAACTTAGGGTCCTGTAGTCCTCCACCATCTTTTTTTTTTTTTTTTTAAAGATTTTATTTATTTATTTGTCAGAGAGAGAGAGAGAGAGAGAGAGAGCAAGTGAGCACAGGCAGACAGAGTGGCAGAGGGAGAAGCAGGCTCCCTGCGGAGCAAGGAGCCCGATGTGGGACTCGATCCCAGGACGCTGGGATCATGACCTGAGCCGAAGGCAGCCGCTTAACCAACTGAGCCACCCAGGCGTCCCAGTCCTCCACCATCTTAACTCCACCCCCAGACTCTGTATAAGTCAGGTGAGCGGGTGCCCCTCAGGATAATGCATCATTCCTCTGCTGCTCCATATTATAATGTACTGGCTGTATTTTCTGTTAAAAACCTTTTTGGTTATTCTCTTGAAATAATTACAGATTCATAGGAGCTTGCAAAGAAATGTGCAGGGAAGTCCTGTACACACTTCCCTAGCCTCCCTAAATATTAACATGTTATACAACTATGATTTAATAATATCAAGACCAAACAGTTAGCATTGGTACAATCCATAGAGCTTATTTAGATTTCAGGGGTTATACATACGCTTATGTGTGTGTGTGTGTGTGTGTGTGTGTATTTGCATGTATGGCTGTATGCAATTTTATGTGTATAGCCTTGTGTAACCACCACTCCAATAAAGATACTCAAACTGTCCCATAACCACAAAGTCCCTGTGATAGCTCTGTGTAGCCACAGTCATCCCCTTCCCCATCATTCCTAAGGCCTGGCAACTATAATTTGTTCTCCTTCTGTATAATTAGGTTATTTCACCAGTGCTTTGTAATGGAATAATGTAGTATATGTCCTTTTGAGATAGGCTTTTTTCACTCAGCATGACTTCCCTGAGGCTCCTTGAAAGTGTCGCTTACATCACTTGTTTTTTTCCTTTCTGTTACTCAGTAATATCCTGTGATATGAATGGAATAGTGTGTTTAAGTATTCATCATTTGAAAGGTTTAAAAAAAGAAAGACTAAAATAATTTTTTTTCAGTGTTGGGCTTTCATAAATAAAGCTGGTATGAACACTTGAAAATATTTTTTAAAAAGCATTTTTAATGATGTTTTAATGTTGAATTTTAAATGTTCTTTATGTATTCTAGATATGAGGGCTTTGTTGGTTATGTGGTTTTCAAATACTTTCTCTAGTTCAGTTTATAAATGTTTTCTGTCATAGATTGTGCTTTCAATGTTAAGTTTAAGAACTCTTTGCCTAGAACTAGATTCCAAAGGTCTTTTCCTATGATTTTTCCTAAAATTTATATTGTTCTACTTTTTACATTTGAGTCTATGATCATTTAAGTTAGCCATTGTTTAAGGTGAGAAGTTTAGGGGAGATTAATTTTTTAATCTGTGGACCATCTTTTAAACTTATGGACCTCCAGCAATGTTTTTTGAATTGCTTTGCTCATTTGTTAAAATAACATGATAAAAAAATTAGACATATTTGTGTGAATATATTTTTAAATTCTCCATTCTGTTTTGCTGATCTATGTGTGTATTCTTCCACCAGTACCATGATATCTTGATTACTACAGATATATCATAAGTCCTGACACTGAGATGAATGATTCTTCCCACTTTTATTTTTTGATATTGTATTGACTATTCTATGGCCTTTGTCTCATTTTAATTTCCTTTTTTTCATTGTTAGTATATATAAATGCAATTGATTTTTTGTATGTTGATCTTGTATCCTGTTACTTTATTGTTAATAACAATACTAATAATATTTTTACTTATTAGTTCTTGGAAGTTTTTTGTAGATTCTGTGGAATTTTCTATGTATATAACCATCTCATTTGCAATAGGAACAGTTTTTTTTTTCTTCCTTTTCAAACTTATATACCTTTAATTTTCTGGCTTTATTGTGGTGGCAGAAACAAGAGTAGTGAGAGTGGATATCTTTGTCTGTTTCTGATGTTAAAGGGAAAGCATTCAGTCTTTCATTGACTATTAAGTATGATGTTAGATGTGGTTTTTGCAGACGCTGTTTATGAGATGGCTTTCTTTTCCTGGTATATGGAGAAGTTTTGCCATAATTGGGTATTGAATTTTTGCAGCAACTTTTTTGTATTAATTAATTTCCTTCTTTAGCTGTTTGATATGGTAGATTACACTGACTTACTTTAGAATTCTCAACCAGCCTTGAAGACCTGGAACAGATCTTTCTTTTCTTTTCTTTTTTTTTTCTTTTAATTTTTTTTTATTAAATTTTTTATTTATTTTCAGCATAACAGTATTCATTGTTTTTTCACCACACCCAGTGCTCCATGCAATCTGTGCCCTCCCTAATACCCACCACCTGGTTCCCCCAACCTCCCACCCCCCGCCCCTTCAAAACCCTCAGGTTGTTTTTCAGACCCTCAACTCCCTTCTCCTCTCCATCTAGATCTTTCTTTTCTAATGTGAGTATTTATTTGTATAATCTTTCCTCTCAGCACTTGTTTAGCTGCATCCTACAAATTCTGATAGGTTGTATTTTCAATTTCATTTAGTTCTATTTTTATTTTATTTCTAAAGTATCTTCTTTTGAAACTCCCTCTTTGACCCATAGATGATTAGGAGTGTGTTCTTTAATTTCCAAATACTTGGCGATTTTCCTGTTTTTCTCTTATTGAATTATAGTTTGATTCACTTATGGTTGAACTTACTCTGTATGAGTTCAGTTCTTTACTATTTGTTGGAAAAACATTATTCATGGCCCAGGTTTATGGTCTATTTTGGTGAATATTCCATGGGCTTAATAGGATTTTTCCTTTGTTTTATAACACTAATGTAACTTGTAAATAAAAACTGTATATATACCTAGGCCAGGCAATAATTTGTGAAACTCCAAAATTGCAGATTTGTTCTGTCTGTAATTTGATAGCGAATGTGGAGGATCACATGATGTGATGAGAACTGGGTGTTATACTGAACTGATGAATCCTTGAATATTATATCAAAAACTAGTGGGGGGCACCTGGGTAGATCAGTCGGTTAGGCGGCTTCCTTGGGCTCAGGTCATGATCTCAGAGTCCTGGGATAGATCCCCGCATTGGGTTCCCTGCTCACCGGGGAGCATCCTTCTCCCTCTCCCTCTGCTCCTCCTCCCTGATTGTTGTCTTTCTTTCAAATAAATAAAATCTCTTTTTAAAAGATTTTATTTATTTATTTGACAGACAGAGATCACAAGTAGGCAGAGAGGCAGGCAGAGAGAAAGAGAGAGAAGCAGGCTCCCTGCTGAGCAGAAAGCCCGATGTGGGGGCTCGATCCCAGGACCCTGGGATCATGACCTGAGCTGAAGGCAGAGGATTTAACCCACTGAGCCAGCCAGGTGCCCCAAATAAATAAAATCTTTAAAAAAAGAGATGTACTACACCTTGGCTAATTGAATTTAAATATAAACAAACAAACAAACATGGACTATGCCCTTCCAAAAAAAATCTAAAAAAGGAATGTGGAGGATTTTGCAGAGGTATTAGGAAAATGGTATGTTTGACCTTGTGTTTCTGAAACTCTTGTGCTTCCAGAATCCCATTGGGGTATATGCACATTATGAACAGAGAGGTGGATGCATACCTAGCCCTGCGGACTTTCTAGAGGCAGAGTTAACATTGTAGCATTCCTAGAATCTACTGTAGGAGTCTAGTCTACCCTAGGGGTAGAATTTGCTTTAGGTGAGGACTCAGAAGTTGTCTTAAGTCTTGGGGTAGAGTTGATTTCCTAGAATTTGAGGTCTCTAGACTCTGTAGGCAGGAGTGCTCAGGCCATTCTGTTGCCATCTGCACCCTCACTCAGGGAGAGTGCATCTTGAGGTGGCCTGCAGATCTGCCCATCTGCCCTGCCTCTCTGCTGCTGCCACCTACTCCCCTTTACATGCTATACCCTCCTTGATCCCTCTGGGCCTGCTCTTCTGTAGCTGTGTCATACTTACCACTTTCTTTTCTTTCTTTCTTTTTTTAAAAAATTATTTATTTATTTTCAGCGTAACAGTATTCATTGTTTTTTCACCACACCCAGTGCTCCATGCAATCTGTGCCCTCCCTAATACCCACCACCTGGTTCCCCCAACCTCCCCCCCCCCACGCCCCTTCAAAACCCTCAGGTTGCTTTTCAGAGTCCATAGTCTCTCATGGTTCACCTCCCCTTCCAATTCCCCTCAACTCCCTTCTCCTCTCCATACTTACCACTTTCTATTGTGCTATCTAGTTCACCTGTTATGTGAGTTATGTGTTGTCTACAGCACAGAGTAAGTGCTCAGTAAACATTTATTAAACAAAAATGTTTCCATAGTGTCTTTAGGTATTTGACTAGGTACCAAAGTCCTACTCTGGGTCTTGTCTAACCTGGCTCTTGGGAGCAGGGAACCAACCACTTTTGACCCCTGAGTGACCCTGTAGAAATGAAGCATCAGCAAGGGTTCCCTTCAGCTTTTTAATAGCTTGATGGGATGAAATAATTTCAGGAAATTCCTTAGGTTATTTAAACTTCTTGCCCTACAGATAATCCTGATTGATACTTTCTTACCTGAAGATTTGGAGTTGTATTTCTCATCCTTGTAAAGTAGCTCTTGTTGAAAGTCCCAAGGAACGAAATTGGACCAATCTTCCTAATTCTTGAACTTTGCATCTCTAATAGGGTTTTAGGAGATTTCCCGAAGCAGCATTCTAAAAATTCCATTATCACAGCCAAGGCTTTTATGCCCTTATACTGTATAAAATAATATTGAATTGTGTGACAATAAGTTTTATGACACAAACTTAATGACAAGTATTTCACAATTTAAAGAAAATAATATTTTTCCCCCATGTGCTGTCCATCCAACACCTGGAATTATGTTTTAGGATGGATTCCACCACAGGTTCCTTTCTTCTAGAAACAAGCAGGCTTTTCTTTGCTTTTCACTCACTTTATCTAATTGAAGCAAAATGATACAGCCTTTGTGTGAGATCATGTGTCATCGCCCTCGGTCCTTTCATATTTAATCTGTTTGGTTTAAAAATTAATTGTGAAATGAAATTCAAGACAGATGAATAGAGAAAACCTTTACTCTTCCAGGGAGTCTCTAATTTCCAGAAATGGGAAGTACATTTGGAGACAGGCGAGATACTATATTTCACAATGCAGTGTACATAACACAGTGCCACTTTTCAATGGAAACCTCCAAGTCAAGCCTTCCTAATTTTGGTTATTATATTTTGGAAGGCTGAAATTTAAATTATAGCTGTGGCCAATGGCTTTACCCCTTTATTCGTTTCCCTTTGTCTGCGAGCCTTTTCTTATTGCTGAGAAGTTAGTGTTGTGATTCACAGAACATATTGCTTCTAGGAGCATCTGGCAGACTTTGTCTAACAGGCTCCATTACCTGTTACAGAGGTGCTTTTTCTTCTTTGAAATCAGAGAATTCAGAACTGTAAGAGAGCTGGTGGATTATGTAATATAAGCCCTTTTACTTAACAGACAAAAACGCTGAATTGCAAAGACACTTTTGCAATGAACAAGTTGGGATGGAGTGTGGGATTTCCAAACATACTTGGGCATGCTGCCTGCATTTCTTCTGACAAGCTCACAACTTGATATTTCAAGGTTTCTTAGAGCAATTCCTTAGAAAAAAATTCCAGTATTATGTAGAAGTGCTGGAAGTGTTCATCACTCTTGATAGCTCTCTGTTACCCAGGCCCTTGACTGTTCCTGGACATGCAGCCTGTGAAAGCCAGATCAAGTTAAGACGTGTGTGCGTGTGTGTGTGTGTGTGTCGGGGGGGGGTGCGGAGACATAGGAAGCCAGACATAAAGTGCTGGTGCATAAAGAAGGGCCACAGTGAGACATGAGGGTTTTGACTTCAAAGAAAATAATGATGCTTTTGGTGCTCAGCAATAGTGGACAGACAAGCACTGTTCTGAAAATTCTGTGTGTGTTAATAGGACTCCTGCCATAATCCCACGAGGTGGGCTTTATTATTATCCCCATTTTATAGGTGAGGAAATTGAAGCTCAAGTTAAATTGCTTGCTCAATATCTCTGTGCTGGTAAAGATGAAGTAGGAGCTCAGTTCTTGGTGGACTGCCTTTTGGGACCCATGCGTCTCCCTAGTCTGCATTGCTTGTCAAGGAGCAGGGAAACATCTGCAGCCACAACAGGAAAAGCTATATAAGGGGTGAATGAATATCTCTTTTGCATCCACCATTGTTCAGTTTTGTGTTTTCAAATATTATATTATTTAATTCCAAAAAGATATGGTAGGTTGAATAAGCTCCCCCACCCCCATTTCAGACGTCCATGCCCCAATTTCTAGAACCTGTGAATATGTGACCTTAGAAGGTAGAAGAAAATTTGCAGATATGATTAAATTAAGGACTTTGGGAGATTAGTCTCGATTTCCCAGGTGGGCCCAGTTCCTTGAAAGTAGAGAACATTTCCCAGCTGTGGTTAGAAGGAGACATAACTATGGAAAAGGGTCGTAGAAAGGTGATGTGAAGATTTTGACCCACTGTTGATGACTTTGAGAATGGAAAAGACAGGCACTGGTCATGGAATATGGGCAGCCCTTAAAAGTTAGAATAGGTGAGGAGATGGATTCTCCCACAGAGCCCTCAGAGGGAGCACTGCCCTACTGACTATGTTGGGTTTCTGACCTATCAAAGTATAAGAGAATAGATCTGTGCTATTTTAAGCCACCTACTTTGTGACAGCAGCCCTAAGAAACTAACATAGTAGGTCCCCATGAAAGAAGTGTCACACTCATGTTTTATAGCTGGAGAAACCTTAGAGAGGATGACTTGATGCAGATCTCAGCCATGGTAAGTGGGAGAGGCAGGACTGAACTCATGTTCTTCCATGGCCAAGCTCCCCCTCTGAGGAGGGGGAGTGGAGGTATCCAAAGGTATCACATGGTTGCTGAGCTTTAGTGCACAGCTGAGAGTAGGTGCCCCAGCCCAGCTGCCCTCTGACCCTAACATCTTGCACATGTGGGTGATGCAAGGGGCTGACTGCTCTTGTACATATACAAGAAGAAATCTGAAGTTCATAGGCAGGTGCTTGCCTTGTCCCCCAGTTTGATCAGTCAGGGCTTTGTCTGTAATCAAAAGACCTAGCTTCTGTGAGCTGGAGGGATCAATTGGAGGACATTTGAGGTGAGTGTGTGTGCATGTGTGAGACTACGTGTGAATGAGAGTGTGAGGAGGTTGTGGAGTTGTGTCTGCATGGGCAAATACGGGTATGTGAGGCTGTCGATGCTGTGTGAGTGTGCAAGATGAGATGTGAGTGTGCAAGACTGTGTGTCTCTGTGTGTGTTTGAGTTAGTGAGGGTATGTGATTGTGTTTGTGTGTGCATGAATGTGAGACTGAATGTGTGCCGAGTGTATGCACAAGATAGGTCCCAATGCTACTTTGTCTTCGTGTTACTGGCTCACCTCTGGCGCCATGACTGTGCTGTGCTGAGGCAAGGGGTTGGAGAGTCAGACTTGTTGCCTGCATCTGGAAGTTTGGAGAGTTGGTTCCTCAGAAGCCTAGCTACTCTCAAGATTGGGGAGAGACAAATCCTGACCACACAGGGAGTGTCCATACTCAGGTCCTTGCCAAAGTTCCATTCCTTCCCCATGTGACCTCCTCTAGGAGATAGAGCTCAGAGTCAGGGTGCAGGAGGCACTTCCATGCCATGCCATCACACTGAGGACAAAAATTGGCTTATCTCCTTTCTTTTACCACCTGAGACCTTCCAGTGTGTGGGCTGGCCTGGACCTTCTCTCTGGTGCTTTGGGACCTGATGCCACACTGGGAAGAGATGGGAGCCACAAGGGGCAGGTGGCATTATGGCAGGTCTGCTGGGGGTAGAGAGAGTGAAGGGAGTTGGGAGATGTTTCTCTCCCCCATCAGGTATGCTTTTATGGTCTAGCTTGGGCAAGTCTCTTGATGATATGGTACATTTTTGTTGTTTTCTTGAAAGTTATTTTATTTGCTGACAATGTGTAAAAGATTCTGTTTTGGCATTTTACAGAGTATTTCTTCCTTTCTATCTTTTTTCTTTTTGCCATTTTTAGAGCACCCAAGGTCTAGAATGCACAGATTTTTTTAAAAATTGAGATTTAATTGACATACAACATTGTATAAGTTTTTTTAAACATTGTGTAAATTTAAAGTGTATAACATATTAACTTGATACATTGTATATTGCAATATGATCACCACTGGAAATTTAACCAACACTCTATCACTGTTACATAATTATCAATTTTTCGATGTGGTGAGAACAATTAAGATATAGTCTCTTAGCAACTTTGAAGTTTACAATACATTATTGTTGACTATAATCCCTATGCTGTGCATTAATTAGGTCTCCAGAACTTATTTATCCTCTAGTGCAAGATTGTATCCTCAAACCTCTCTCCAATTTCCCCATCCCCCAGGCCTTGGTAACCACCATTTTACTCTTTCTACAAGTTAGGTTTTTTTAGATTCCACATATGAGTGAGATCATACAGTAATTTGTCTTTCTCTGTCTGACTTATCTCATTAGCATAATGCCCTCAAGGTCCATCCATGTTGTCATAAATGGCAAGATTTCCATTTTTTATCCTGGCTGGATAATATTCCATTACACACACACACACACACACACACACACACACCCTACATCTTCTTTATCCATTTATCCTTTAATGGATGGTTAGGTTGTTTCCTTATTTTGCCTATTGTGAATAATGCTACAGTAGACATGGGGGTGTAAATATCTTTTTGAGATCTTTTTAAAATTTCTTTTTTAAATTTAATTATTTTTATTAACCTATAATGTATTATTTGCCCCAGGGGTATAAGTTTGTGAATCATCAGGCTTACACATTTCACAGCACTCACCATAGCACATACCCTCCTCAATGTCCATAACCCAGCCACCCTTTCCCTACACCCCCAATCCCCAGCAAACCTCTGTTTTGTGAAATTAAGAATCTCTATGGTTTTTCTCCCTCCTGATCCCATATTTGTTTCATTTTTCCCTTCCTATCCCCCAAACACCCTGCCCTGCCTCTCAAATTCCTCATATCAGAGAGATCATATGATAATTGTCTTTCTCTGATTGACTTACTTTGCTCAGCATAATACCCTCTAGTTCCATCCACGTCATTGCAAATGGCAAGATTTCATTTCTTTTGATGACTGCATACTATTCCATTGTGTGTGTGTGTAGACACATACACACACACACATACACACACACCACATCTTCTTTATCCATTCATCTGTTGTTGAGCATCTAGGTTCTTCCATAGTTTGGCTGTTGTGGACATTGCTGCTATAAACATTACAGGTGCATGTGCCCCTTTGGATCACTACATTTGTATCTTTAGGGTAAATACCCAGTAGTGTGATTGCTGGCTCCTAGGGTAGCTCTATTTTCAACTTTTTGAGGAACCTCCATGCTGTTTTCCAGAGTGGCTGCACCAGCTTGCATTCCCACCAACAGTGTAGGAGGGTTCCCCTTTCTCCACATCCTTGGCAACATCCATCGTTTCCTGACTTGTTTATTTTAGCCATTCTGACTGATGTGAAGTAGTATCTCATTGTGGTTTTGATTTGTATTTCCCTGATGCCTAGTGATGTGGAGCAGTTTTTTATGTGTCTGTTGGCAATCTGGATGTCTTCTTTGCAGAAATGCCTGTTCTGTATTCTGCCCATTTCTTGACTGGGTTATTTGTTCTTTGGGTGTTGAGTTTGATAAATTTTCTATAGATTTTAGATACTAACCCTTTACCTGATATGTCATTTGCAAATATCTTCTCCCATTTTGTCAGTTGTCTTTTGGTTTTGTTGACTGTTTCCTTTGCTGTGCAAAAGATTTTGTTCTTTTTTTTAAATCTTCTTTCAATCTTTTTTTAAAGTTTTTATTTAAATTACAGTTAGATAACATATAGTGAAATAACACCCAGTGCTCATCACAGCAAATGCACTTCTTAATCCCCATCAATTTTTTTTTTCAGCATAACAGTATTCACTGTTTTTTCACCACACCCAGTGCTCTATACAATACGTGCCCTCCACAATACCCACCACCTGGTTCCCCCAACCTCCCACCCCCCACTGCTTCAAAACCCTCAGGTTGCCTTTCAGAGTCCGTAGTCTCCCATGGTTCACCTCCCCTTCCAATCTCCCTCAACTCCTCTCTCCTCTCCATCTCCCCTTGTCCTCTATATTATTTGTTATGCTCCACAAATAAGTGAAACCATATGATACTTGACTCTCTCTGTTTGACTTATTTCACTCAGCATAATCTCTTCCAGTCCTGTCCATGTTGCTACAAAAGTTGGGTATTCGTCCTTTCTGATGGAGGCATAATACTCCATAGTGTATATGGACCACATCTTCCTTATCCATTCATCTGTTGAAGGGCATCTTGGTTCTTTCCACAGTTTGGCGACCGTGGCCATTGCTGCTATAAACGTTGGGGTACAGATGGCCCTTCTTTTCACCACATCTGTATCTTTGGGGTAAATACCCAGTAGTGCAATTGCAGGGTCATAGGGAAGTTCTATTTTTAGTTTCCTGAGGAATCTCCACACTGTTCTCCAAAGTGGCTGCACCAGTTTGCATTCCCACCAACAGTGTAAGAGGGTTCCCCTTTCTCCACATCCTCTCCAACACACGTTGTTTCCTGTCTTGCTAATTTTGGCCATTCTAACTGGTGTAAGGTGGTATCTCAATGTGGTTTTGATTTGAATCTCCCTGATGGCTAGTGATGATGAACATTTTATCATGTGTCTGTTACCCATTTGTATGTCTTCATTGGAGAAATGTCTGTTCATATCTTCTGCCCATTTTTTAATATGATTGTCTGTTTTATGTGTGTTGAGTTTGAGGAGTTCTTTATAGATCCTGGATATCAACCTTTTGTCTGTACTGTCATTTGCAAATATCTTCTCCCATTCCGTGGGTTGCCTCTTTGTTTTGTTGACTGTTTCTTTTGCTGTGCAGAAGCTTTTGATCTTGATGAAGTCCCAAAAGTTCATTTTCGCTTTTGTTTCCTTTGCCTTTGGAGACATATCTTGAAAGAAGTTGCTGTGGCTGATATCAAAAAGATCTGTACTCGAGGAACTACAGAACACTCCTAAAAGAAATTGAAGAAGACACAAAAAGATGGAAGACCATTCCATGCTCTTGGATCGGAAGAATAAACATCGTTAAAATGTCTATACTGCCCAGAGCAATCTATACTTTTAATGCCATCCTAATCAAAATTCCACCAGTATTTTTCAAAGAGCTGGAGCAAATAATACTAAAATTTGTATGGAATCAGAAGAGACCCCGAATTGCTAAGGAAATGTTGAAAAACAAAAATAAAACTGGCGGCATCACGTTACCTGATTTCAAGCTTTACTACAAAGCTGTGATCACCAAGACAGCATGGTACTGGCATAAAAACAGACACATGGACCAGTGGAACAGAGTAGAGAGCCCAGATATGGACCCTCAACTCTGTGGTCAAATAATCTTCGACAAAACAGGAAAAAATATCCAGTGGTAAAAAGACAGTCTCTTCAATAAATGGTGCTGGGAAAACTGGACACCATATGTAGAAGAATGAAACTCGACCATTCTCTTACACTGTACACAAAGATAAACTCGAAATGGATAAAAGACCTCAACGTGAAACAGGAATCCATCAGAATCCTCGAGGAGAACATAGGCAGTAACCTCTTTGATATCAGCCACAGCAACTTCTTTCAAGATATGTCTCCAAAAGATTTTGTTCTTGATGAAGTCCCGATAGTTCATTTTTGCCCTTGCTTTCTTTGCCTTTGGTGATGTTTCTAGGAAGATGTTGCTGTGGCTGAGATCGAAGAGGTTGCTACCTGTGTTCTCCTTAAGGATTTTTGATGGATTCCTTTCTCACATTGAGGTCTTTCATCCATTTTGAGTCTATTTTTGTGCGTGGTGTAAGGAAATGGTCCAGTTTCATTTTTCTGCATGTGGCTGTCCAATTTTCCCAACACCATTTGTTGAAAAGACTGTTTCTTTTTTTTTTTTTCCCCCCATTGGACATTCTTTTCTGCTTTGTTGAAGATTAGTTGACCATAGATTTGAGGGTCTATTTCAGGGCTCTCTATTCTGTTCCATTGATCTATGTGTTTATTTTTGTGCCCGTACCATACTGACTTGATGACAGCTTTGTAATAGAGCTTGAAGTTTGGAATTGTGATGCCACCAACTTTGGCTTTCTTTTTCAACATTCCTCTGGCTATTTGGGGTCTTTTCTGGTTCCATATAAATTTTAGGATTATTTGTTCCATTTCTTTGAAAACAATTGATGATATTTTAATATATTTTTATAGGGAATGCATTAAATGTGTGGATTACTTTAGGTAACATAAACATTTTCACATTTGTTCTTCCAATCCATGAGCATGGAACATTTTTCCATTTCTTTGTGTCTTCCTCAATTTCTTTCATGTGTACTTTATAATTTTCTGAGTACAGATTCTTTGCCTCTTTGGTTAGGTTTATTCCTAGGTTTCTTATGGCTTTGGGTGCAATTGTAAATGGGATCGAGTCCTTAATTTCTCTTTTTTCTATTTTGCTCTTGGTGTGTAGAAATGCAACTGATTTCTGTGCATTGATTTTATATCCTGGCACTTTACTGAATTACTGTATGAACTCTAGCAGTTTTAGAGTGGAGTCTTTTGGGTTTTCCACATAAAGTATCATATCATCTACAAAGAGTGAGAGTCTGATGACTTCTTTGCCAATTTGGATGCCTTTAATTTCTTTTTGTTGTCTGATTGCTGAGGCTAGGACTTCTAGTACTATATTGAACAGCAGTGGTGATAATGGACATCCCTGCCGTGTTCCTGACCTTAGCGGAAAAGCTTTCAGTTTTTCTCCATTGAGAATGATATTTGCGGTGGGTTTTTCATAGATGGCTTTGATAATATTGAGGTATGTGCCTTCTATCCCTACACTTTGAAGAGTTTTAATCAGGAAGGGATGCTGCACTTTGTCAAATGCTTTTTCAGCATCTATTGAGAGTATCATATGGTTCTTACTCTTTCTTTTATTAATGTATTGTATCACATTGATGGATTTGCGGATGTTGAACCAACCTTGCAGCCCTGGAATAAATCCCACTTGGTCGTGGTGAATAATCCTTTTAATGTACTGTTGGATCCTATTGGCCAGTATTTTGGTGAGAATTTTCGCATCTGTGTTCATCAAGGATATTGGTCTGTAATTCTCTTTTTTGGTGGGATCCTTGTCTGGTTTTGGGATCAAGATAATGCGGCCTCATAAATGAGTTTGGAAGTTTTCCTTCCATTTCTATTTTTTGGAACAGTTTCAGGAGAATAGGTATTAATTCTTTATATGTTTGGTAGAATTCCCCTGGGAAGACATCTGGCCTTGGGCTCTTGTTTGTTGGGAGATTTTTGATGACTGCTTCAATCTCCTTACTGGTTATGGGTCTGTTCAGGTTTTCTGTTTCTTCCTGGTTCAGTTTTTGTAGTTTATATGTCTCTAGGACATATATGTCAAATTTGCTGGTGTATAGTTGCTCATAATATGTTCTTAAAATTGTTTGTATTTCTTTGGAGTTGGTTGTAATCTCTCCTCTTTCATTCATGATTTCATTTATCTGGGTCCTTTCTCTTCTCTTTTTGATATGTCTGGCCAGGAGTTTATCAATCTTATTAATTCTTTCAAAGAACCAACTCCTAGTTTTGTCGATTTGTTTTATTGTTCTTTTGGTTTCTATTTCATTGATTTCCGCTCTGATCGTTATTATTTCTCTTTTCCTGATGGGTTTAGGCTTTCTTTGCTGTTCTTTCTCCAGCTCCTTTAGGTGTAGGGTTAGGTTGTGTACTTGAGACCTTTCTTGTTTCTTGAGAAAGGCTTGTATTGCCATGTACTTTTCTCTGAGGACCACCTTTGCTGTATCCCAAAGATTTTGAACAGTTGTGTTTTCATTTTCATTTGTTTCCATTAATTTTTTCAATTCCTTAATTTCCTGGTTGACCCATTCATTCTTCAGTAGGATGCTCCATAGCCTCCATATATTTGAGTTCTTTCCAACTTTCCTCTTGTGATTGAGTTCTAGCTTCAGAGCATTGTGGTCTGAAAATATGCAGGGAATGATCCCAATATGTTGGTACCAGTTGAGATCTGATTCGTGACTCAGGATGTGATCTATTCTGGAGAATGTTCCATGTGCACTAGAGAGGAATGTGTATTCTGCTGCTTTGGGAGGAATGTTCTGAATATATCTGTGATGTCCTTCTGGTCCAGTGCGTCATTTAAGGCCTTTATTTCCTTGTTGATCTTTTGCTTAGATGATCTGTCTTTTTCAGTGAGGGGGTGTTAAAATGCCCTACTATTATTGTATTATTTTCAATGTGTTTCTTTGATTTTGTTATTAATTGGTTTATATAATTGGTTACTCCCATATTATGGGCAAAAATATTTAAAATTATTAAATCTTCTTGTTGACCAGACCCTTTCAGTAAGATATAGTGTCCTTCCTCATCTCTTGTTATAGTCTTTGGCTTAAAATCTGATTTATCTGATATAAGGATTGCCACCCAAACTTTCTTTTGATGTCCATTAGCATGGTAAATTGTTTTCCACCCCCTTACTTAAAATACGGAGGTGTCTTTGGGCCTATAATGAGTTTCTTGTAGACAGCATATTAATGGGTCTTGTTTTTTAATCCACTCTGATACCCTGTGTCTTTTGATTGGGGCATTTAACCCATTTACATTCAGGGTAACTATTGAAAGACATGAATTTAGTACCATTGTATTGCCTGTAAGGTGACTGTTACTCTATATTGTCTCTATTCCTTTCTGGTCTACTACTTTTAGGCTTTCTCTTTGCTTAGAGGACTCCGTTCAGTATTTCCTGTAGGGCTGGTTTGGTGTTTGCAAATTCTTTAAATTTTTGTTTGTTCTGGAATCTTTTTATTTCTCCTTCTATTTTCGGTGACAGCCTAGCTGGATACAGTACTCTTGCCTGCATATTTTTCTTGTTCAATGCTCTGAATATATCATGCCAGTTCTTTCTGGCCTGCCAGGTTTTTGTGGATAAGACTGCTGCCAATCTAATATTATTACCATTGTATGTTACAGACTTCTTGTCCAGAGCTGGCCTTCAGGATTTTTTCTTTGTCAGTAAGACTTGTAAGTTTTACCAATAGTTGCTGGAGTGTGGACCTATTTTTATTGATTTTGAAGGGAGTTCTCTGTGTCTCCTGGATTTTGATGCTTGTTCCCTTAGGGAAATTCTCTACTATAATTTGCTCCAAGATACCTTCTGCCCCTCTCTGTCTTTCTTCTTCTGGGATCCCAATTATTCTCATATTGTTTCATCTCATGGTATCACTTATGTCTTGAATTCTCCCCTCGTGTCCATTAGTTGTTTTTCTCTCTTTTGCTCAGTTTTATGTCCATCATTTGGTCTTCTTTATCACAGATTCTCTCTTCTGCCTCATTTATCCTAGCAGTTAGAGCCTCCATTTTTGATTGCACCTCATTAATAGCTTTTTTGATTTCAACTTGGTTAGATTTTAGTTCTTTTATTTCTCCAGAAGGGGATTTTATTTCTCTAGAAAGGGATTTACTAATATCTTCCATGTCTTTTTTGAGGCCAGCTAGCACCTTGATAAGCATCATTCTGAACTCTAGTTCTGACATATTACCAATGTGCATATTGATTAAGGTCCCTAGCCATTGGTACTGCTGCTTCTTCTTCTTCTTCTTCTTCTTCTTCTTCTTCTTTCTTCTTCTTCTTCTTCTTCTTCTTCTTCTTCTTCTTCTTCTTCTTCTTCTTTTCTTCTTCTTCTTCTTCTTCTTCTTTTTTTTTTTTGGTGAGTTTTTCTGTCTTGTCATTTTATCCAGATAAGAATATATGAATGAGAGAATAAAATATTAAAAGTGTAGCAAAGATCCCAGAAAAATATACGCTAACCAAATCAGAAGAGACCCATAACTGGGGGGAGAAGAAAGGGAGGAAAATAAAAAAAATAAATATATATTAGACTGATGAATAGAACAGAGGCACCCACTTGATTTTGGGTGTATTCTGGTCTCTTAGAAGAAACTACCTCCCAAAATTTTAAAAAAAGAGAAACTTATGTATATATAAATATAAGGGTAAACCAGATGAAAGGATAGAATATGACTGTAAAAATGAAAATTTAAAAAAGATTCTAAAAAAGGAATTGATAAGATAAGTTGTTTAGAAAAAGAAAAAAAAAACAGAGGAGGGAATGTGATCAATCTGGAAAGTAGAACAAAGTCTTGTGCTAGATTTAGGGTATATTTTGATCTATTAGATCCCCAAATTTTAAAGAAATTGTATCCCAAAATTTAAAAAAAAACCTACATGTATACAAAAATAAGGTTAAATACAATGAAGGGATAAAATATGACTATAACAATGAGAATTTAAAAAGATTTTTTAAAAGAAGTATTGTTAAGATAAAATAGCTAAAAAATGTTTTAAGAGGAAAGAGAAAAAGTTTAAAAAATAGAATAAGAAAAAAATTAAAAGAATTTAACTTTGCAAGACTAAAGGATCATGGGGAAAAAGCCATGAATTCTATACATTGCTTTCCCCTAGCTCTGGAGTTCCGCATTTCTCCTTGATCGATGAACCTGGTCTTGGATGGATTTTCTTGCTGATCTGGGTGAGGGGCCTGTTGCAGTGATTCTCAAATGTCCTTGTGGAGGTGGAATTGCACCACTCTTGCCAGAGGCCAGGCTGAGTAATCTGCTCAGGTTCGCTCTTGGTAGCTTTTGTTCCCTGAACACTTTCTATACTCCTGTGCCTCTCCACCCAAAGGAGGAAGGAGGGGTCCTCTCTGGATCTGCCACTTTTGGGGTCCCTGATCGAAGAGCAGTGGCCCGACTGCCTTGGATCATGGTTTAAGGTAACCCTGAGCTGAGACTGCGCATTCCTCGTCTCTGTCTCTGTAGCCAGTTTCTCTGCTCTGATACTTGGCAGCTCTACAGCACTGAGACCCCTGGTCTTTCTGTGACCCTGCAGGTGCTGAGACCACAATGTCCCTGTGAGACCTCCACCCCCACTTAGCCTCTAGAGTGATGTCCCTCAGTGGAGCAGACTTCTAAACGTTCTGATTTTGTGCTCTGCTGCTTCTCCACTGGCCAGAAGCTGGCCCCTCTCACTGCGGTCTCTTTTCCCATGGTTTCAGATTCACTTCTCCACATGTCCTACCTTCCAGAAGGTGATTGATTTTCTGTTCCTAGAGTTGCTGCTCTTCTTTTCTGTCTCCTGTTGAGTTTGTAGGTGTTTGGAATGGTTTGATCACTATCTAGCTGAACTCCCGGGACCTAATGATAATGCAGTCTGCCACTCCTCTGCCATCTTGCTTCCTCCACTCTTATTTTTATTTCTTTTGGATATATACTCATAAGGGGAATCGCTGGATCCTGTACTAGTTCTATTTTTATTTTTTATGGATCTGTTATACTATATTCCATAGTGGATGAACCAATTTACCATCCCACCAGTAGTGCACAAGGGTTCCCTAAAAGGTGTAAGGTGCTTTTTGATTTGCATTTCCCAGATGATTGGTGATGTTGAACATCCTTTTCCATGTGCTTTTTGGCCATTTGTATGTCTTTGGAAAAATGTCTATTCAGCTCCTCTGCCCATTTTAAAATCCGGGTTTTTTTTTTAAATGTTCAATTAAGCAACATATAGTACACTATTGGTTTTTGATGTAGTGTTCAATGATTCATTAGTTGTGTATAAAATCAGATTGTTTTTTGTTATTATTGAAGAACTATTTTTAGCATTTTTTGCAAGGCAGGTCTAATAGTGATGAACTCCTTCAGCTTTTGTTTTGGCTTTTGTTTCTCTTTCGTATCTGTTAACACATTGAATATGTCATTATACTCTCTCCTGGTCTGCAGTGTTTCTGTTGAGAGATCCCCTGAAAGCCTAAGAGAGATCCTTTATAGGTTACAATCTTTTTTTCTCTCACAGCTTTTAGAATTTTCTTTAATCTTTGAATTTTCATTGTATTGTACGTTACACATTATACCTTGTACATTATAATGTACCCTGGAGAAGTTCTTTTGCATTGAGATGTCCAAATCTCTCCCCAGGTTTGGCTCAGCTATTTCATTAAATAAACTTTCTTCCCCCCTTCTCTTTCTTCTTCAGGAGCCCCAATTACTCCATTTGAATGTTTGGTGGAGTTTCATAGATCGTGTAGGTTTTCTTTGCTCTTTTTCATTCTTTTCTCTGTGTTCTACTCTGATTGGGTCATTTCAAAGTTTCTGTTGTCTAGATTACTCATTTTATCTTCCACTTGACCTACCCTGCTGCTGATGTTCTCTGTTGCATTTTTAATTTCATTCATTAAATTCTTCAGCTCCAGAATTTGTTTGGTTATTTTTTATGATTTCTTATCCATTTGTTGAATTTCTCATTTTGTGGATGTGTTGTTTTCCTGGTTGTACTGAATTCTATTTCTGTGTTTCCTTGTAGCTCAGGTCACAACAGCTCCCCTGCTGGGCTAGGGCCAGGCTTTCATCTGATATTGTTACTGGTGGCACTGCCTGCCAGGTGGGTCTTCTTCCCACCCTCCCTTGTCTCTTAGGAAGAGGATGTGGCCATTTTAAATAGGTGGTTGACCTTCATCCTTCTGTCCCATGATGTGAAGGTACTCTGGTCCTTCAGTGCATTGTGGGCTGACCACCCTCCCCTCTGAAGTAAGATGTGGTCTTGTCTTATGCCTGGTTGTTGGGTTATCAGCAGAGCACCTCCCCCTCCTTCTTGTCTTAGTGATGGTGTTTGTGAGGCAGCCTGGGTTACTGAGGGACCACAGTGAGAAGAGGTCTGCTGGCCCATGCACTGTGGCTGTGCAGGCATTAAGAGGCCATTGTGAAAGTGTAGGGCAATCAGGCCCCTACTGGAAGGAATGGTGCAATTGAACTTCAGTGTCAGAGCCTGTTGAGTCTGGTTCTCTCATAAGTAGAGAGACTCTTGCTGAGCTGGTGTCGTGCCTTGGGGAAGCACTGGCTGTTTCCAGTTCTTGAGTATTGGCACTACCATCAGAGGGAATTTCCAGCATCCATCACTGTTCTAGAGTCTTCTCCAAGCTCACACATGCTTTTCTGCAAATGTCCATGTGAACCTTTTCCTTTTTTTTTTTTAACATTTTAAATTTTAATTTAATTTAATTTTGTTTTTCCAGTGTTCCAAGATTCATTGTTTATGCACCACACCCAGTGTTCTATGCAATATGTGCCCTCTTTAATACCCACCACCAGGCTCACCCATCCTTGCTCCCCCACCCCCTCCAAAACCCTCAGTTTGTTTCTCAGAGTCCACAGTCTCTCATGCTTCATCTCCCCCTCCGATTTCCCCCAATTCACTTTTTATTTCCTTCTCCTAATGTCCTCCATGTTATTCCTTATGCTTCACAAGTAAGTGAAACCATATGACAATTGACTTTCTCTGCTTGAAGTTTGCTTAAGAAATTCTGAAAAGAATGGAAGGGGGTATGCTTGCTGAGCAGGGTGGGATGGAGGTGGTGGTGGCCTGGGTCCTGTGGGCTTTACCTGGTGCACCTGGGCCAGAATGAGCCAGGAAGGACGTGTGATTTCAGAGCTTCTCAGGGTGACAGCACCATCCTCATAGAATTGGTTGGGCCTGACAATGAGGGTGTCTGCTCTTCTTGCCGCCCATCCCCCATGTCACCTGATGCCCTCATGACTTTTCCTCCTTTCCAGAGTCTCCCTTGTGCAGAAGAGGCAGATAGTTGTGCCTGAAGCATGCGTCTGGCTGGAGTCATTGAGACCCACCTTGTTGCTCCTTGTTTGGGGGGCTGCCACCTCACTTAGGTCAGTCCCATCACTGCTTTTGAGGTTTGAGCATCATGGACACTTCACACAAAATTCAGTAAACCCACTTTCTTTTCAAGATCAAGCACTGTGTTCCCACCTTAGTCTCACAGTTTGGCAGGTGGCTGTATGTTGCTAAACAAAAATACCCAGCTCAGGTGTGTTCATGCATCTCTGAGGCAGAACAGGGTTGAAGCCACACCCCACTTGGGCTGTGTTGGCATTTCTGATTCCAGATCAACTCTGTAGCATTGCTTGTCCTCCAAGGCAAGAGGACAGTATGGGAAGGTGGTGGAAACAGTTGAGACCACCTGTGTATACCTGGCTTCTTTGAGAGTTGTGAAAAAGGAAGCAGACATACCTAATATGGTATTTTCATCCTGCCCTGGAAATAATGTCCATTTGATGATGTGTGGCCAGAGACCACTCATTTTGGAAAAATGTTGCAAGGAAGTTGTGGGAAACTTCAAACAATGTGTTTTTCTAATCTTTATTTCAACCTTTAAGAAATAGTCACATGAAAAAAAGTTTTTGGTAACATCCTAATTCTCTAAATGTGTTTGGGGAGTTGTGGCCACCTTTTGTGGTTCTCCAAGGCTAGAAGAGTTAACAAATGGCATGTTTTCTTTTACTGTGGTAGCCAAGCTTATGTAGTTTCTTAGCAGAAATGTTTGCGATATGCAATAGGAATTTATACCTTATGAACTTAGCACTGAATATTCAGTAACACAATTATTCTTATTTTCCTTTTTGAGGAGAAACTCAACCTATCTTCCTAGGCAACACAGGATCAATTGGTGATTGGGCTGACCTCATGACTACATGTTCACAGCCTGCAGCTGTGGAACTTCCGTTCTAAAGTCAGAGTCAGTGTGTTTTATAAAACATATAAAACATGCTTGAAGACTATACCAGATGACATCTTGAGGTGCCTTTAAGCTCGAGGGTCTATAATTTTGTGGTACATAAGCCATGCCAGAAAATTAACTCGGTACTATTTGGGTAATACCTAAAGAGAAAATATATGATTTGTACATATACATTCTCCTTGGGTCACATAGTGCATGATGGGCCTTGCAAAGGGAATATACCATATACATAACAATAATGGTAAGATATCAGCAAGAACAAGCAGCCAGGACTGACAACATATACATTAAGGGCAGAAAAAACTAAGTATTGGAGGCAGGGTTCTAGGTAGTAGATTGTTCCCATCAGATCACATGCTATCTGACAAAGTGGAGTAATGGCCTGGGGTCAGGGGTGATGATTAGGAGCATATAATACAGTCCACTCCAGTTCACCCACCAGCCACAATGTTTACCTCTGCACCCAAATATACTTCTCCCAAGATGCCCTAAAGTTCTCACCTTTTCCAGCCTCCTGGTCCAATTCAAGAGCTACAAACTTTGAGTGCAAATTCTCTTTCCTTCACATTGCAAACCACTGTGAGATGGGGATGACATACAACCCACCTTTCACTCTGGGGGGGCACTGTGAGGAAACCCACAGGCCTACAGGGAACCTACTCAGTGGGTATAGCCTAAAAGCCCATTCCACCGTCCACATCACACCTCACAACTCATGTTCCAGCACCCACCTCACACCTCTCCATGTTCCAGCACCCACCTCACACATCACACCCCTCCATGTTCCAGCACCCACCTCACACCTCTCCATGTTCCAGCATCCACCTCACACATCACACCCCTCCATGTTCCAGCACCACCTCATACCTCATAGCCCCATGTTCCAGCATCCTCCTCACATCCCCCATCACACCTTACAACTCCAAGTTCCAGCACCCATCTCTTACCTCATAGCCCCCCTTTTCATCATCCACCTCACACCGTACAACCCCTTTTTCCAGCATTCACCTCATACCTCACAGCTTCTGTGTTTTAGCAGCTGCCCCAGCCATGTGCCCAAACCTCCAAGCTCATCCGTACATTTTTGGCATCTTATCTATCACAGGTGACCTTATTAAAGATTTTCTACCAGATAAGTTGAGTTGCCATTTTCTATCACATTTGATGTCAAGTCTTTTATGGACTACTTCCCAGCCTTGAAAGCCTTGCTATGTATTTTAGGTTTTTATATCTGTAGTGTCCTACTTTTGGACCCATTTCCAAATTAGTCAACATCTTCTGTGTCCACAGCTCACTCAAACATCCCAGTGACTTACAGCCCACTGCTTTCTGCTCTGCTGGGACTTGATGAGAGGACTCTTGTCTTCCCAGCATGTCTGAAGCTCTGCTCAGATCGGCATTTGTCATGCCTGCTTGTGTGGCCTCAGTGGATTAGTGGGGCTGGGTACTGACTCCCAGATAGCCTGTGGTCCCTCCCAGGGTGCATGTTCTTTCATCTCTTTCTTCTGGATGCATTTTGAGAGGGGAATCCCAGTAGTAATTATGGTTTTGGAAACATTGTAGAGAGGCATATGTGAATCTATGTTTAACCAGCATCTCCCATGCCTGTTGGCCCACTAGGTCTTCTGTTGAGCTAAGATTATCAACACTTCAGGGAACTCAAGATCTTTGAAACACACTTAATGTTCCATCCATCTTCTGTGTCATGTGAGACTCAGTAGAGCATTGGCTGAAAGTGCTGCTAGTGAGAAGGGAGCCTGACAAGTGGGGTGCAGGGTGAGATGTCATGGCTTGTTCTGAGTGCCCAATCATTCCAGCCCAATGTGGTTAGTCTGAGGACAGGGTGAGGCAGAAGACAGAGACCGGTGATTCAAAGTAAGGATAATGTTTAGGTTCCAAAACACTGGTTCTGATGAAGACCCAGATCATTGTGGTGTACTTTGATAGTGTCACTTTCTCTGTCTCTCTTTCCCCCCTCCTCCCTCCCTCTATCTTATCTTCTCATTCTTCTCCTTCCTCTTTTCTTCCTTCTTGCACTAGTATAAGACTACATTGTCATAATAACAGAATATGTAGTATTTTTTAATGTAATAGAATAACTGATATAACTGAATATAACTGATTTAAGCCCTTAATGAGATCATAAGGAATGCAGTTAAAGTGCAACTTTATCATCACCCGTGCAATCTACTTCATAATACATTGAAAGTGGTTGTCTATATTAACAGAGGCTCTGCGATTAGTATGACACCTGTCAAGGATGTTGGAACCTGCATTGCCCAGAATAGTTTATTGACATTTTGAAACAACTTTGCCTGTGTTATTTGTAAAAATAATAGTTAAAAAGGTAATTCTTCGCATAAAAGTGATCTCTGTGAGCACTTTTGAGAAAAGGTGCATTTCAATGTAGATTTTGAACTTAATTTTAGGTTTCTGTAATATATCACACATAGCAGGCAAAATATAGAGATACGTTGTTGTTCATGAAAGCTGTTTCTAAAATGATTTGAAGCCTCTGAACAGAATGCATTTATGTACAGACTTCATGAAATTATGTACAGTGCTTTATTATCTTTCATGAAGCTTTCAATGATTTTCATTAGAGTATATTAAAAACTACTTTTGACCAATTAGAAAAATGTTCTATGTAATACTTTTCAAAAATAGAAAAAAATAAGACAAATGTAACCTGCCTTGGAACCGTGGTGAGAAGGAAAAGAGCTTTGCTTCTTGGCAACCTGCCTCATTGGATTAAACAAAAACAGGGGAAATTAACATACACTCAGGTTGCTTAGAACTCACTGAAGGCTCCATGCTGTCTTGAAGTTTGTTGATCTGCAACATTTTCCTATAATTCTTTCTCCATCTTCTTTATTCTTTCTCATACACACACATACAAAACAGGAAATACATGCAATTTTGGGGGGCACGTAGTTGGTTTGTTTTGAATGAGAAATATGAAATTAAACCCAAATCTCTTCTGACCATGGCCCAATTGCCTGGCCCTGACTCTGGCCCCACCTCTCCTTCCCTTCTGTCCCTGACACTGAAGCCCCTTTTGGCCCTGACACCTATTCAGAGCTGACTCTCCCCTCCTTCTCTGGGTGTCCTGTGTTCTGACTGTGTCATACCTTCAGGCCCCTTTGGCCCAGGACCTCACTCACTCTGTTTACCAGACACTCATTTCTTGTTTACAAGGAGTGGGCTCCACACAGCCACAGCACTCCTGTCTCTTTATTGCTGAGTCCTCAGTGCTTCGAGCAGTGAGCAGTGCACTGTTGTTATTTTTCAATTAAAGTGGGCATTTTGTTGTGAAAGCTTCTTATATTTCGAAGGCATTAATTTCAGCTTTTCAAATTTAGGAAGATATTGTCATGGAATTCTGGAATGAAAAGGATCCTTGGGGTCATCTGATTTGACCCCATATGTTCTTTTTCTTAAAAAAATTTTTTTTTTGCTTTTTTATTGTAAGTGGTATGCTGAATAGGATCCTACATTCTCTTCTTGTTTTAAGTTTAGCAGTGTCTTGGAGGAGAGAAGCAGGCCTTTATTTTTAAATTAAAGTTTTAATTTTTACATAGCTGCCTATTCACATAGAGTTGAAAGAAATACAGTGATTCCCTGTACTCTTTATCCACTTTCCCCTGAGGGTAATGTTTTGTAACTGTGGAGATGGGAGACATTTCCCTTCTTTCTAGCCTACATTTTTTGGCTAATCTTTTAGGGTTCTCAGAGTCAATTCTAGCATGGGAGTCCCCACCAACACTAAGCAATTGTCAGACACCCTACTGGTGTCTGAGAACTTAATTATGACACTATCTACGCAGTGGTAAAATCAGATTCCACAGGTTAAGCATTCAGTGTCCTCTCCCGACTTCAGAAACCAGCCATAAGCCCCAGGCTTCTGACCAACTGGCAACAAATTCGAGGTTCCAACAACTTCCTCCTTAGGTTTGATTAATTTGCTGGAGTGGCTCACGAAACTCAGGGAAACGCTTACGTATATCTACCAGTGCATTAAAGAATGTGAAGAGATACACAAGGCAAGGTGTCCAAGAAAAGAGCTTCTGATCTCATGGAGCTTGGGGCCCAGCTTGATAGCATGTGAAAGTGTTCTGGTTCCCCAAGCATGGAAGCTCTCTGAAAACAAGGACCAAAAGCTATCCTTTTGGATTTTTATGGAGGTTTCATTACATAGTCATGATTAAATAAGTCATTGGCTATTGGCTGATTCATCCCCTCTATCCTCTCTGAAGTTTGGGGAGTGAAACTAACAGTTTTAATCCTCTAGTCACATGGTTGGTCTTCCTGGCAACCAACCACTGCCCTTGAGTAGGGTCCAAAAGTCACTGTCATTAATAAGACACCCATTTTATTATTTATTTATTTACTAATTTATTTATATTTACTTATTTAAATTTTCAATTTAAATTCCAGTTAGTTAACATACAGTGTAATATTAGTTTTGGTGTACAATATAGTGATCCAACACTCCTATATAACACCTGGTGCTCATCATGACATGTGTACTCCTTTTTTTTCAAGTTTTTATTTAACTTCTAGTTGACATATAGTGTCATATTAGTTTCAGGTGTACAATTTAGTGATTCAACAGTTCTGTATAACACCTGGTGCTCATCAACACTGGTGCACTCTTTAATCTCATTTCACTTTTATAGCTCTGAAATGTTTTCAAGAACCATGGATGAAGATTAGATATATCTGAGAAACAATTGTTGGTCATCCAAATGACAAAAGATATATTTTTTATCATCATTATATCATGGTTTGCTAATTAAGTTGACAGAAGGTAGATTACTAGGAGAATACTAACCAATTTTGTACATATAGGAGTCCCCCTCCAAATATGAGACTCAAAGAAATAAGCAAAGTAGCCAGCTTTTATGTCTTTTAGACAAGAAAAGGATACATTTTTGAAGAATTGATAAGAGAAAAGGGTTTGAGCTTGGGTAGTCAGTCAGTGAAGTAACAAGTCTTGTTTACATAGCCCCTCAGCCCTGAATTCCCTGTTTCTGGTGATGAGGATGGCATCTATCCTAGTACAGGGAAAATACCTTTCACATAGGATATTTATTTATTTTTTCTTTTCAGGGGGACAAAAAATGTTTAGAGTGTCTTTTTTGTAACAGCTGTTTCTCAAATAATATTAAGGAGGGCACATATTGCATGGAGCACTGGGTGTGGTGAATAAACAATGAATCTTAGGACACTGAAAAAAATAAAATAAAATTAAGATGTTAAAAAAATAATCAATATGCCAAAGTGGCATATTACGGGTCTAGCATATTCAGTTCCTCTTTATAAAACTATAGTAGAAAATCACAACCAGGATATTAATGTCGCCATTCAAGATACAGGATATCTACATTCCCGCAAGGACCCCTAATGTTGCCCTTTTATATCCATATCCAGTTCCTTCCATTCCTTATAATCCTCTTCCCACTGACGATTACGAATCTGCCCACTATTTCTGTAATTTTATCATTTCAAGAATGTTGCTTCTATCAGTGGTTTGTACCTTTTCACCATGATGTAGATGTTTAACCACTCACCTCTTGAAGGACATCTGGCTTATTTCTAGTTTGGGGCAGTTACAAATAAAGCTGTTATGATTATTCATGTACAGGGTTTATGTGAACATGGGTGTTCATTTCCCTGGAATAAAATGTGTGGGATGGAATTGATGGGTTATAAGGTAGTTGCACATTTAGTTTTTTGGACCATTTTCATTCCTACCAACACTCCTCACTGAACATGTGAGTGAGCCAGTCTCTACATCCTCACCAGCATTTGGTGTTGTTTCTACTTTCTATTTTAGGTATTCTCATAGATGTGCTGGGAAATCTCATTGTTTCTAGCCCTAAAGCCCCTTCTGGACTCTGTGGGAGAAACATCTGCCCTCTGTTCTCCCTCCAGCTTGTTCTGAGGTGCAGACCCATGGTTGTGTTTAGTTCCCTGTGGATCATGAGCTCTGTGAGGGGGCATGGTTGGCTTTAGTTTCCTGGCCATTCCCTGAGCACAGTTGTCTGTCACTGCCTGGACATGGTGCCTTGGTGTTACGTGAATAAGAAACAGGCTTATTCGCATTTCATTTTGGAGGCAGCATCCTCCTCCGGGGTCCTGTGAGGGGATGGTGTGGTTCTTACCTCAGGAATCCCTGACAGGTGGGCAGAAGTGGTCCCTTCCATGTCTCAAGGCCCTGAGTGTCCATCTGTGCTGAGAGCAGAGGTGCTCCCTGCTGTGTTCACCAGCCCTTAGCACCTATCTCAGTCTGTTTGGGCTGCTGTAATGCAATACCACTGATTGGGTGCCTCATCACCAGCAAATTTATTTCTCACAGTTTTTGGGACACAGAAACATTCAGACTATAATTAATTCTACCCCTGGCTTCTCAAAATTCATGTTCTTCTTAAGTGCAAAATTCATTCCATTTCAATAACCCTGTAAGTCCTAACTCATTCTAGCATTAACTTAAAAGTCTAAAGTCCAAAGTCTCATCTAAATAGCATCTAAATCAGATTTGGATGAGAGTCAATGTACATCTAGAAACAAATTTCTACCAGCTTTGAACCAAAGATGTTGAGTCTATGAACTCAAACATGTTATGTGCTTCCAAAATGCAATGGTTGAACAGGCATAGGATAGATATCCCCATTCCAGAAGGGAGAGATAGGAAAGAAGAAAGGATTGATATGTCCCCAGCAAATCTAAAACCAGTAAGGGTTCTGCCTTCTGCTTTGGGTAGCCCTGCCCCCATGACTTTGCTGGGCACACCCCATTCTGCTGTCTGGAATCAAAGGCCTGTGGTTCTGTTGGTCTATAGCTGTTCTGGGTATTGCCTTAGCAGGGGCTTTCTGCTGTGATCTTGTGCTCTTGGTGATCCTATGCCTGCGTCCAAAACTGAGGCTCCAGGGTTTCCATTCTTCAAAATCTAAGTGGAGATAGCCATGATCCTGTGCATTGCTGAGTACACCAGATCCACTGGAGCCCACAATATGAAGAAGTGCCAAGCACCACTGGCCCACCCTTTGAAATCCTACATGGCAATATAGACCCCTGTACTCTGGGTCTAAAATGGGAGGGGCAGCACTGATGATCTCTGAAATACTTTCTGGGCTGTTCTTTCACTGTGTTGGATGGTAGGTCTTGGCTTCTGTTTAGATGGCTAACTATTCTCCCCACTGTATTGATGAATAGCTCCTAGCTTCTGTTGAGATGTCAGATCCAAACTGATAACCTTACCAAATTTGGCCATGCCCTTTGCATTCATTCCTAAATAAACTTTCTCATTTTTTCAGTTTGAATAGCCTGAAAATTACAAATTTCAAAGTTCAACTTCTTATTTATTTATTTATTTATCTATCTTTTGAGTGAGAAGTGAAGGGATATCTTTACTAGAGGTCTTATTTTCCAAAGTAAATCTTAGTATTTTTTTAATATGTTAAATTTACATTTTATTTTATTTTTTATTGTTATTTTAATCACCATACAGTACCTCATTAGTTTTTGTTAGTGTTCCATGATTCGTTATTTGTGTATAACACTCAGTGCTGATTAAAACACATGCCCTCCTTAGTACCATCACCAGGCCACCCCATCCTCCCATTCCCTTCCACTCTGAAACCCTCAGGTTGTTTCCCAGAGTCCATAGTCTCTTATGGTTCATCTCCTCCTCTAATCATTCCCACCTCCTTTCAGTTTTCCCATCCTTCCCCTAATGTCCTCTGTGCTAATTCCTTATGTTCCACAAATGAATGAAACCATATGATAATTGTCTTTGCTTGACTTATTTCACTTAGTGTAATCCCTTCCACTTCCATCCATGTCAATGAAATAGTGAGTATTCATCCTTTCTGATGGTTGAGTAATAGTCCATTGTATATATGGACCACATCTCCTTCATCCATTCATCCGTTGAAGGGCATCTCGGGTCCTTCCCCAGTTTGGCTATCGTGGACATTGCTGCATGAACATTTGGATGCATGTGCCCTTTCTTTTTTGATTAACAGTTCCATCTTTAAGTCATTTCTCACTTCTCTCATTTTACTCCAAGCACTGAAGAGTAAACAGGCAGCTTTTTCATCTTTTTGCTTAGAAAACTCCTCAGCCAGTTAGCCAATTTCTTTCCTTACAGGTTCTACCTTGCACAAACTAGGATACAAACACAATTCAACCAAGTCCTTTGCCACTTTATAACAAGGATCACCTTGTCTCCATTGTCCAATAACACGTTCCTCATTCTGTCTAAGACCTCCTCAGAATGGCCTTTACTGATACTTCCACCAGCATTTTCTTCATGACCACTTAGGTATTCTCTATGAAGACTGAGACTTCTTTGAGGGCTTTCCTTCCTGAGCGCTCACCAAAATTGCTTTTAATGGTCTGTTAGTAGCAATGTAGGCTTTTCCTGGTGTGCCCTTCCATACTCTTCCACCCTCTACCCATTACCCAGTCCCAAAGCTGCTTCCACATTTTTTAGGTATTATGGCAGTGTCCCCACTTTTCAGTACTCATTTCTTAGGCCTGCTATAGCAAAATGCCACAAACTGGGTGGCTTATAAATGACAGACATTTATTTCACAGTTCTGGAGAATGGAAGGCAAGATCAAGGTGCCAGCATGGTCAGGTGAAGGGACTCTCCTGGGTTGCAGACTTTTCATTGTATCCTCACATGGTGGAAGAAGCAAGAGATCTCTCTGGATCCTCTTTTATAATGGCACTAATCCATTCATGAGAAATCTGCCCTCAAGACCTCATGACTTCCCAAAAGCCCACCATCTAACATCATCATTTTAGGAATTAGAATTTCAACATATGAGTTTTAGGAGGACATAAACATTCAGACCACAGCAGCAACCATTAGCATGATACAGTTTTAGAATGTTCCATCACCCCATAAAGACATCCTGGGCCCATTTGCAATCAGTCTCTATTGTTACCTCCAGCCTTAGGCAACTCCAGTCTTTTTGTCTCTCTCTAAATTAACCTTTTCTGGATAGTTCATATAAATGGAATGACACAATATGCAGTCTTTTGTGTTTGATTTCTTTCACTGTGCATTATGCATTTTGGGTTGATTATTTTATTTTATTTTCATTTTTTCTGTGTTCCAAGATTCATTGTTTATGCACCACACCCAGTGCTCCATGCAATACATGCCCTCCTTAATACCCACCACCAGACTCACCCATTCCCCCCACCCTCCCCTTCAAAACCCTCAGTTTGTTTCTCAGAGTCCACAGTCTCTCATGCTTTGTCTCCCTCTCAGATTTACCCAATTCATTCTTAACATAGCATGTATCAGTAGTTCCATGTTGTAACATATACTACTTTTTCTTTATGCACTTTCCATGGATAGACATTTGGAGTGTTTCCAGTTTTTGTCTATTTTGAATAATGTTGCTATGAACATTTATGTTTTATGTGAATTATTCAAAGATAAATCAAGGCATAGTAAATTTCTAAGAGTTTATTTGACCAAAATAAGTTTGAATTGGGCAGTGCCAAACTGGGAGTGCTTAGGAGTGCTCTACCGACAGGAGTTATGGGAAAGACTTATACAGGGAAAAGGGGGAAACATAGCAAGGAAATGATTTGATTAGCTATAGCTTAAGTGTTTGCCATGTTTGGGATGTCTAGTTGGTTGTTTATGGTGAGTTGTCCTTAGTTTTTTATTTCTTAGCCTTGAGGCATTTATTATAGGCTTAGATTTTGGTTTGCTTAATGTAGGCTGCTAAGGTGTTGGAGTCACTTCAGTTTAATGGCCTCATTTAATTAATTTAATTGGACATACATTTTTAATTTCTCTTGAGTAAATCCCTAGGAGTGGAATTTCTGGTCATCTGGTAATTTA
The DNA here is from genome assembly GCF_963455335.1 of Martes martes. NCBI lineage: Eukaryota > Metazoa > Chordata > Mammalia > Carnivora > Mustelidae > Martes > Martes martes. Next base: position 26,203,264 of record NC_137894.1, on the reverse strand, counting down.
TTATTTAACTTTTTAAGAAACTGCCAAACTTTTCCATGATGGCTGCACCATTTTACATTCTCACCAGCAATGTTGGAGGGTTCCAATTTCTCTGCATCTTTGCCTTTCTTCGTATTTTGTCTCAGAAATTTCATGTTCATTTGAATTATAATTAAATAGAAAAAGTACTTTCATGATTCAGTGATAACACTGAAGTCTCAATTAGATTAAGCATTTGATTATATGCCTTTGGTTTAATAACAGTCTCAGCAATTGGGCAGAATTGATTTATGTTGTGGGACTAATGGTCTAGTTGCCTAGGGATGTATGGTAAATAATTAATGACAATTAACTGCAGACTTCCTTATAGACCATACTTTAGCCTTCTGCTTCTACTTCTGGGTCATCTAATTATTCAGGAAATGAATTAGCTTTCTTTAAAAGGCAGACTGGTGCTATTTTTGTGTCTCTGGGGTGTCCAGGCTCTGAAACAGCAAGACCCATGATTTATTTATTTTGTCAATAGATATGGTACAGAATGGCTGACATTAATGGATACAAATAGCAATACAGGCTTTTGTGCATTTTAAACCCCTGTGGACCAGAATGAAATAATTTCCTATGTTCCTTTCCAGATTGTTCACAGAACCCTGGCAGCCATGTTGGGTTCCCTTGCGGCATTAGCAGCGCTAGCGGTGATAGGAGATGTAAGTTGTAACATTTTGAACCTACAGGTTTTCACTCGATAGAGTAAAAAATTCAAAGACAGTCCAGGAACTAAGTGTTAGCAGATTATTTTCATTCTTTTATATACTATTTCCACATTTCTCCCTCAGGAACCATGCTAGAAGTATGAACTAACAAACCTTTCAACAATGATGAATATTTTTCATTTGACTTTATTGCAAACACATTTTTTTATTCCTCATGTTAGTTGAGGAAAGGCTCATCATGGTCACTCATTTGCCCCAGGCTATATAGCAGAGTGGTGTTAGAGTTGACTCTGGGCGTTGTCAGCCCTTAGGAACTAGAGGGGGCCATCCTGCCTGGAGCAGAAGTGGGAAATGGTGAGGTTGGGGTTCTGTCTTGCAGATATCAGGAGGTCCCTAGAGATGTGTGTTTGGGGGTTGATGGCACCCCATCAGTGTCTGTGTATGACTTGTCTGGCAAGAATATAGGGATGAATGCAGGGAGGCAGGAGAGGCCAAACACCTACTGGAGATGGAGGACTGCCATTGTTTGAGGAGCAGCACACAGAACTGGATTTGAAAACAACTCTGTAGGATCTAAAGGAGGGTTCTGCAAAGCACGACTACAGGCTGTTCAGTCAACCAAAGAATAATAACTGGTTTAGAAAACTATGTGGAGCTATGGTTATTTATTTATTTATTTATTTATTTAATTTTTCTAGCCTAGAGTTGGTATAAACAAATACTAACTCTAAGGGTAAAATGTCCCAGAGTCCTAGAGCTTACACATAAGCCACTGTTATTTCTATTAACTCTGAAGTAGTAGTATAGTGTTAGTTATTTAATTTAGAAGACATTAATGTAGCACACAGCCTGTGCTGTGGGTAGCTCCCTGAGCCACAGTGCAATCTTTCCCAACAACTAGAGTCTCGAAGTGCCCTTGCTTCACACTCTATGTTCCCATTTCCCCATGACTCCAGGCTTCCCTACTCTGCAGGGCTGTTAGGAGAAGAAGTGAGCGTGGGTGGACAACTGATGAGTAGGACATGTGTGTCTTTCAGTTATTGCCATCCTGGCCTCATGCTCCAACACCAAGGAAGACATATGGGGACCTCACTAACCTCAGGGATCAATCCTGCAATTCAGGCTACAGTTCTTCATGGAGTTGCCAGGGACAGGATTTAAGAAATTTGCTTTTCTTACAACTAAATGCATAGGCTTGACATTATTATGCCTTCGGTCACAAGTGGTTTTCCTTGATGATATTCTCTAATTTCAAAGGCAAGGGGGTGGTATGATTTTTGACTATGGCCCAATGAGTGGGCTTGCCATAAAGAATAGCACATTTTTTTTTAACAACTTATCACCAGGAGGATAATGTCCAACATTAATTAGGAAATATGTGCTTTGATTGCAGAGACCCAGCCTGACCCATGTGGTGGAGTGGATTGATTTTGAGACCTTGGCCCTGCTATTTGGCATGGTAATTACAATCTTCCCAGTGGGACGGGACTCTAAGCATGCTGTAACCCAGCACCTTCCCTTTTGCTGTTACTGCTGATAATCTTTCATTATATTAAAGATATTGTACTGCTTGACAATTAGGGCTTGATTAAGAAGTGTTCGTGCAGGTCTAGACAGTTTCTCCTGTGGAGGAATGGAATGATTGGTGCTCTGGTTAGTTAGGTGGAGAATTGCAGTCGTAGGCCTATCTGATAGTTAAGTAATATTGCCATTTAAAAAATTTAGTGAAAAAAAATTTTTTTAAATTTTTTATTTATTTTCAGCGTAACAGTATTCATTGTTTTTTCACTACACCCAGTGCTCCATGCAATCCGTGCCCTCCCTAGTACCCACCACCTGGTTTCCCCAACCTCCCACCCCTCGCCCCTTCGAAACCCTCAGGTTGTTTTTCAGAGTCCATAGTATCTCATGGTTCACCTCCCCCTCCAATTTCCCTCAACTCCCTTCTCCTCTCCATCTACCCTTGTCCTCCATATTATTTGTTATGCTCCACAAATAAGTGAAACCATATGATACTTGACTCTCTCTGCTTGACTTAATTTTAAAATGACCTTAAAATATAAAGTTACTTCTCTTAAAATATAAAATGGAATATTCTAAATAAGTGAACCAAGTAACTTTTGGTGATTAGAAAAACACCTATAGTTACATGGAAAATGGAAGAAATTGTCCTTAAGTAATAGTTTGTGTGTCATAAACTGATTTAACTAGAATAGGTAAAATCTGATAAAGGCCTGGACAGCAGTGGGAATGCTGTATGTGTTCTTGAACAGACCCCAAAACAGCTAACTGGTCTGAAGGAGGGTTTTCTCTTTCTGGACAAAAGACCTACTTTGCACAAAGCAGGTTACTATATTTCTTCTTCTTCTTTTTTTTTTCTTTTTGTAATTTTTATCCCCCGGTAGTCAAAACAGAAGGCCATGCTACTCTAGGCTTTAATGTGATCCAAACTAGTTGCCTCCTCTCTGGGTAGGGTGTAAGGAGGCAAGACAATGCTCTGAACTTAGGCTTTAAAGAGACACTCATAATTCTCTTGTCCTGAAAAGTGTATAGTAGGGCCTGGGCATCTGGAAAGAAGAAAGAAGACATAACAGATATCTCATAAAATAGTTTTAAAAACAAAAAAACCTTAGGGAAGTGTATGTTTACCATTTTGCTAATATTTGAAACAGTTTGTTAAAAAACCCTTTAAATGGATGTTGTTTTCGTTTCCTGGGGCTGCCATAATAAAGTACCATAGATTGACGGCTTCAAAAACAGAAATTTATTTCCTCACATTTCTGGAGGCTGGATTTCTGAGATCAAGGTGTGTGCATGGTTGGTTCCTTCTGAAGCGTCTCTGCTTGAATTGTGGATGACATCTTTCCCCTGTATCCCCACCGGGTCTTCCCTGTGTGTGTGTCTGTGTGCTATCTCCTCTTCTTGTAAGGATGTAAGTCATACTGGATTAGGGCTTCACTTTAACTTATTCTGAGGTACTAGGGTTAGGATTTTACTATAGGAATTTGCTGGGGAAAGTGGCACAATTGAGCCCATAACAAACGGTTTAATTTTTTTCTCAGTTGAAGTCAGTTTAGCAAGATTCTAGAACTTTGGAAGAGGAAACATAGTCTATCTGTCCAGCCCCCTGCCTTTTCTTTATTTCATGGCAGTCAGCCACCTGTGGGGCTACTTACCCCATTCCCTGAATCTCTGTCTCTTCTGGGTAGTTTTGGCAGCAAATGTGTGGGCCAGCTTCCCCACAACAATGGAGAACCACACAGGACCTACCCGTTCAATTCAGTTCATGTGAAGCATCTATTGGTGAGTGAAGCAGCACATTCTACAGACAGCAACAGGTAGAGGTAGTCATTTGGGTTAGGATGAACATCAGTGGTCACTATAGATGAGACAGATATTTGTATTGAGTCTAAATTGATTTTTGGAAATTTCTGTTTTATGCATTTTATTTGAAAGACAGTATTGGACCTACTATTTTCTAAGTAATTTACATAATTTAATTGAATTTTTACAACAGCCTTACAAGGAATAAAAAATTTAAAGGTGAGGCGAGAAAACTGAAATATAGAGGATTAAATAATTTTGTTTATACAAGGTTAAACCACTTCTAAGTGGCAGAATTAGTACGTGAACCTGCATCTTCTTGCTCCAAGTTCAATACATTGGTGTAGTGCCATCTTGGGAGGTAGAATAAAGAATTTTCCAGAAAGTTCAGGCTGGTTGAAATGTCTGGTTGATTAGATTTATAGTAAATGGGACATAATTTTTATTACTGTCTGTGTGTCGTCACTAGAAAGAAGCACAAGTTCTCGGTTTATATAGAACCCAGAGAATAATCATTTCAGTGTAACTGCTCTTTTTTGCATATCTTGATCAAATTGGTGATGAAAATGTTTCATTATTTTAGGAAACAAAATTTAACCCTGTTTAAAAATCTTAAAATGTTTAGTTGTTGCTTGTGTGGGCACGTAGGTACAGAAGGCCACATTCTGGCTCATTTCCTTTCCTGCTTCTAGCTTTGTGACTGTGAGCAAGGCATCTCCCATCTCTGCCCCCTGGTTTCCTGGTCTGTAACAGAGTAATGATGGGTACCAGGGTGGCTCAGTTGGTTGGACATCCAGCTCTTGGGTTTGGCTTGAGTCACGGTCCCAGGGTCATGGGATTGGGCCTCGCATCAGGCTCCATGCTCAGAGTCTGCTTGTCCCTCTCGCTCTCTTCCTTTCCCTGTTTGCTCTTTCTCTTGCTAACGTAAATAAATAAAATCTTAAAAAAAAAACAGAGAGTAATGATAATACCTGATGTTTGTTGTGAAGATTAGGTGGAACGATGCTGTACCTTGGGTATATATCCCTGGGCAAAAATATAGAGGGACAAACCTGCTCCGTTCAGGAAGTTAGTGGACTACACTCAACAAGAGAGCAAGAAGCTTGATGAAGAGGCAGCTTTCACGCAGAGGCCAGAGCTGAGATCTGTAACTGACCATTCTGATGTCTGTTCAGCGTGGTGCACTGCTCCAAGATAGTCCATATCTCCTTTTTCTGTTTTCCCCACAGATGATCTTAGTAGCCATATTTTCAGAAACTGGATTTTTTGATTATTGTGCTGTCAAGGTAGGTTTGATGTGGTATTTTATGTTTATGTATTAATTGATTAATTTATTTTTTGCTGTGATGTATTCCGTTAATAAAACTACCATTTAAAGCAGATACTTTTTTTCTTTTTCTTTTTTTTTTTAAGCAAATATTTGGAAGTTCCATCTCCTTTTCAAAATCACAGCTGTGAGACTGGGTACAGTTGTTGTGCAGAGTTAGGTGGCTCTGAGCAACACTTCCCTTTTCTCGGCAAACTGAAAAAGGAAGTAAAGGAAAAGAGTATTGCAGTTGAATGTTTGTGTAACATTAGTTTAATTGGCAAGTTGAAAGCTACATATCAAATACTGTTTTGCATTTTAGAACATCTAAATATTTTAAGTTATCAGCTTCTGATTACTTGCTTTTTGGTGAAATGATTTCAATGATTACTTTCTAATCATTGAACATAAAAACATTCACTTTCATAAGTGTACTCCTGAGGAATCCACCAGCAAGTTCTGACAGCCAGACTGTGCACTGGAGCTGTCACTCAGGGCTGGTGAGAGATCTTGCTATGCTTTGCTAATGCAAAGACTAATGTTGTGCTTGATTTTTTTTTTTTTTTGAACTGGAAAGTTCTTTTAAAAGATTATTTACTCACCAAAGCCTTTTGCAAACTCTGAATGATAGAACTGTGCCATGATTTTTGCCATCTTCATGTACTTTCAAATATCTGGCCGCCTCCTCTCAATATTGGTAGTAAAAGTCCCTAAGATTTAAGTTGCCGACAATCATCAGGGTTAAGGGTCACAGCCCAGTCTGTGTAACCAAAAGGAGATTGTAAAATACTGGATAATGTTAATGGGAAAGAGGGCCATAACCTTGTAATCAGTGGACCATCACAGGGCACTGTGAGAAGGAGAATCAGAGGGAAGGAATGAACCCACCTTGGGTTCAGAATGTTCAGGTACAAGACATCATTTCCTCATCTTAGCAAATTTAGGAATTCATGGGTCTAAGTTTTTCCACAATGCAGTGTTTTTTGGACCCCTAGTTCTTAGAACCCCTAATGAAAAGTCATATTTATTCTTCAACCCCACTGATCCTGGCTTGTTCCTTTCTATGTGTGTGCATCTCAGACATACCGACTATCTAGAGGAAGAGTGTGGGCCATGATCATCATGTTATGTCTTATTGCCGCTGTCTTGTCTGCCTTCCTGGACAATGTCACCACATTGCTGCTTTTTACTCCTGTGACCATAAGGTAGGTAGGCAGATTGGCCCTACCTGGGCATTAGGTCAGGCTCATGGTGGTGTGTTCTCACTGTTCAATCTAGTCCCTGCTTCCCTTTGCTGTTTTGCCCTGGTCTAGCCTGTGCATCCCTTGGGACTGTGGTGCTCAGTGCTCTTAGCTAAGGCTATGGTTTTGGCTGTGGCTATGGCTATGATGGCAGCAGCAATGGCCACAGAAGACTCAGGTGTTGCTGTCCAGGGGTTGGGGACAGACTATCAGGTGCCAGAAGTTCTTGTCCACTGGACTGGTCACAGGTGTGACAGAGCAGTGTGGGAGGTCTGGGAAAGGTGGGGCAGCCATCTTGCTCTCACCAGGCTCCCTGGAGGGTTGCAGGACCTGGCCTGAAAAGACTTTGCAGGGTAACTTTGGGAAAGAGAGATTCAGTTTGATTCCATTTCATTTCTTTTAATTCCACCCACTTTATTAATTAGACATTTATTGAGCATCAAAGGTCATTTGCCCTGAATCTTCTGAAGCTTGAGCTTCAGACCCTGTCATTATTCAGGCCTCTTGCAAGGCCATGGACCTATAATTTTATCCATACTTTTTAAAAAAGATTTTATTTATTTACTTGAAAGAGAGAACATAAGTGGGGAGGGAGGCAGAGGGAGAGAGAGAATCTCAAACAGACTCTGTGCTGAGCTTGGAGCCTGACGCAGGACTTGATCTCAGAACCCTGAGATCATGACCTGAGCCGAAATCAAGAATTGGACTCTCAACCTACGGAGCCACCTAGGCATCCCTGTTTATCCATACTTAATGTTCTTGATTTTGAGGATGGTTCCCCAGCATATCATGGTCCTTCCCTGCTTGGACCCATCATATTCTGGTGTTTGGCTGGTCTTAGGAAAGCAGGTATCCTAGGGGTTAAGAGGAGCTAGCTACATAATGAAGGGTCCCAGACAAGTCACTTTAGCTACACTAATCTGGGTTGTACCGTCAAGGGGACTAGGCCAAGCTAGTGTTTTGAGGATTCTGCTGGACAAGAGACGCTCCTGGTCATGAGGCATGAGACATAGCAAGATCAAAGTAATCAATAAGGGGCTACTTCCAGGGCTCAGTACTAATTCTAGGTGATGTCTTTGGCATTTGAAGAATGGTTACTCTCAGAGGTGGAGTGAATTGGAGTGGGGGGAAGAATTTGGGGAGAGGAGCAAGAGGGTGGAGAGGAGCAGAGAGCAGAGTCCCCATGGATGCAGCCTACAGTAGTTGGTTTTTTGTCTAAGTTCCTGCAAACTTGGCTGCCTTGTCCCTTCTGTGCCTTTAGGCACAGATTTGGGATGAGGGACACTGGACTCAGGCTTCCTGTGAGGGGAGTGTGGCACCTCCTAGTATGTGGGGTTCTTCTGAGGGCAAACGAAGGCTAGAATGAATGTGTTTAAAGGGTGCTCTAAACTGTAACATGTACTACTAATGGCAGGCACCAAACTCTGCTTCGAGGAGACCTCAGGGGGCAAGAGGAAGGCCACACTCACCCCCCTCCAACCAGGGCGACTCTGCTGCGGTCACTGATTTGAAAACCATAGTATCACCTATATGTGCCAGGTCCCAGCATCTCATTCATTGCATTCTCTGATGGCAGCTCCAATGAGAGTGGGCTTCCAGGGGAATCCCATATTCTTGGCATCCCTCAGCCTTCCTAGGATTTGTTTATATCCTTATGGTTCCAGGAACCAACTTTGTAATTTTCTGTGAGAGTAGCAATTCCATTTATTATCTAAAAATTGCATCTTTCAAGATTCAAGTGTTAGTGTGCTCAGATTCACTATTTATATTACTGTACTCTTCATGACTTTACGAGCTTAATCACATTCTGCCTTTGTCTGGAGTAGCATTAGTCTTCACAGTTAAACAGCTAAGCTCATTTACATAGGATGCCATCTCTGTGCTTGCTCCAGCATTATTGATTAGTGTACACTATTTTCTTGCTGGAGGCAGATCCTGGGAGCTTTCTCAGCTGAGAGCTGCTGCTGTTGCTGTTTGGGGTCTGATCCTCTTTTTGGATGCATTTCTGTCCCTGATTCCTGGATACCATTTCCTCTTCAACTTACACACAGCTCTGTAGGCAGATTACCACCCCCCCCCCCCAACAAGTGTGCTGTTGGTTATGCTCTGTGCTGGCTCCTGACTACAGCAGCCTGGAGACCCAAGGCCTGGTTTCTGTACAGAAGTGGGCACTGCAGATGTGTAGGTGTGGTGGGCCATGATATGTTTCCCAAACCTTCTTTAAGGCAACGTTTTTCAATTTCATGCTCACTGGATCTACCTAGGGAGCTGTAGAATGCTGCTGTCCAAACCCACTCCCAGGGATTGGTCTGTCACAGGGCTGGACAGCAGGACTTTCAAAGGTTCCCAGACAAATCTAGTGTGCAGCCAAGGTAGGTACACACAGCTGTAGAATGTGTACCCCTTCTCCAAGGAGGAGACACATTAAGTCTCCTCACCACATTAAGGAGGAGACACATTAAGTCTCCTCACCATGGGAAGGGTGAGGAGACACATTAAGGGCTCAGCATCTGAGAAAGGGAAGGTGGGTAAAGAATTAGGGTGGTAGGCTTGGTGTGAGTAACTGAGTGTTGGTACTTTGTGTGCTGCCCCACCCCTGACTCAGAGGGGTCTGATGGCCAGCACCCATTCACTTGTGCCAGGGCATGCACTCAGGGAAATGTGCTCCCTCCAGATCTGTGGGGTATATTTTCACATGGATGGTTAAGATGGATGGTCAGTTAACTTTCAGAGAAATGCAATTCTGAGCGTTAACTATAGCTCTGTAACATTGTTGTCTTTGTTTACCCCCCAATATTGCATTTCTTAGAGGGGTGTGTGTGTGTGTGTGTGCGCGCGCACCTGTCCTGTACAAGCAAGTGCTTTAAGAATATTTAGATTGCACATGGGCCTGTCAATTGAATAGCATGGCTACTTTTATTTTCCTCCATTTGTGACAGATTATGTGAGGTGCTCAACCTCGATCCCAGACAAGTCCTGATAGCAGAAGTGATCTTCACAAATATCGGAGGAGCTGCCACTGCCATTGGGGACCCACCAAATGTCATTATTGTTTCCAACCAGGAGTTGAGGAAGATGGTATGTATGTACCAGTGTAACAGGGTTGCTTTCAATAAATATAGATCCCAGCTTACTGGCTCACTTAACATTCTACCCAACATGGAAGCTTTTATTAGAAACTAAACTCTTTCATATCACTTCTTCATATTAAGTGCTCTTGGTTATCTTGAGAGGGAGGTTAGGTGACTGATCCAGCAGTGTAGAGTGAGGTGGTCTGATGATAAGATAACATTATCTACTTAATCATAGTATATTAGTGGGAACTGAAGTTTCTTCCAACTAATATTAAGAATAAAACGATCTGTCGCTTGGCATTTTTCAATGTGGTGAATGAATATAGTGAAGAATTTAAGATTTTTTTGGAAAGGATCATAAAATGAAGGTGTTTAGGAATTTTTTGAAAGCTCTTATAAATATTAATGTATAATTTCTTTGTACACTAAAGCAAAAACAAAGTATTAGAGAGTGAAAATGGTATTTTATATGTCTTAAGAATTAAAATTATATAATTTTCATTCAACATTCTTTAGTTATTAGAATTTTTTCAATAGTTCTTCTGTGTAGTATTAACAAAAATGCTTCCAAATTGGTATCATTTATTGTAGATAATGTGTTTATGTGTGTGTCTGTGAAGTGTGTCAGTGTGTTTGTGTGTGTGCTGTCTTCTATAAAAATATTTAAGCCTTTGAAAGTTCATAGCTCTGAGGTGTTGATGACCATTTTGTAGACTCACTGTATTCTAGAGATTCAGAATATAACTTAGGTGGTTTGTCTAAACTGTAATACTCCCTAGTTACCCTGGGAAATTGGCTGGCAACACTTCACCAGGCTTGCTTCATGAACTGAACAGTATGCTCATTATCATGTTACCCTGGAGCACATCAGAAGGTGGCAGAGCCTTGCAATCTGTTCTAGGGGCACCTATCATCCAGGATGGGCCTCATACACATTGGAGAGAATTACTTTTAGAGAACAATACTGTTTTATTTTTATTTTACAGTAATACATTTATTGTAGAAAATAAAAATCACACATACAAAAATTTAAAAAATTGTCATAATCTCACCACTCAGAAATAAATCCTCTTAGGGTTTTGGTGCATCTAGTCTCCCAGGACGTTTGTATATGGATACACATGGATAAAAAAAGATAACACAGCTTCTGCTCTGGCCAAGATAGGGTAGCAGGGACTGGATTTACCCTCTTGCTTGAGATATCCCAAAAGAAAAAGAATGAAAATCCAAAAAGCAAAACCCCAAACAAAGCAAAACCAGACAGTGCTAAGCAAGAAAATGGATGTCAGGAGAAAAAAAAGACAGCAATCGCTGAGAATTGGGAAACAAAAGAGGTGAGCCCTAGGATTGTCCCAGTTCACTGTCTTGAGAGAGTTTCCAGGATGTAGTACAGGGAGGGAAAACCCATGTGGAGCCCATCAGACTCCTGAGTTGAGGGGATAAAACTGAGAGTCTGGAGAGACCAAAGATAAAATGCTTCTTTGGTGAATTCTACAAATATTTAAGGAAGAGATAATGCTATAATACCAATTCTACATAAAGTTTACAGCAAACTGAAGACAAGAGAATACTTTCCAACTCATTCTCTGAGGCTCTGATACCTAAACTGGACAAAACCAGTATAAGAAAACTATTAATAAGTATTTCTTATGAGCATAGATTTTTAATTTTTATTAAAAAATTTTTTTTTCATTTGCAACTTATATATGTGTGTGTGTGTGTGTGTGTGTGTGTGCGTATATATTTATTTATTTTTTTATTTTCAGTGTAACAGTATTCATTGTTTTTGCACCACACCCAGTGCTCCATGCAATCCGTGCCCTCCCTAATACCCACCACCTGGTTCCCCCAACCTCCCACCCCCCGCCCCTTCAAAACCCTCAGGTTGTTTTTCAGAGTCCATAGTCTCTCATGGTTCACCTCCCCTTCCAATTTCCCTCAACTCCCTTCTCCTCTCCATCTCCCCATGTCATATGGTTTCACTTATTTGTGGAGCATAACAAATAACATGGAGGACATGGGGAGAATTTTAATTTTTAAGAGTAAATTTTTAAAAATTACCATATCCAACTTAGTAATATATAAAATGCATAATACATCATAACCAAGTAGACTTATAGTATTTGAAAAACCAATCAATGCAATTTACTAACAAACTAAATGAGAAAATTCATGTGATCATCTTAACATATGCAGAAAAATAACTGGCAAATTCGAACATCCATTACTGATTGAATCTCTCAATAAACTAGAAAAATAAGAGAACTTCATCAGCCTAATAAGGAGCATCCATGGAAACATTACAGCCCACACCACACTTAACTGTGAAAATTGAATGCCTTCTTCCTTAGATCAGAAATAAGACAAAGATATCTGTTCTCACCACTTCAGTGTATCATTTTACTGGAGGCTCTAGCAGATACAATAAGACAAGAAAAGAAACACAAGGCATCCATATCAGAAAGGAAGATTTAAAAAAAATAAGAGTGAAGTAAAACCTGTACTATAAAAAATTAAAACATTATACAAATGTAAAATGGTGCTATTATTAAATATTTTTGGCTAATGCTGATAATAATTTGCAACAACCAGATCATTTATATTTTCAGTCCTAGTCATTTTTGTTAGGATTATAGAGGCACAGATGTAAAAATATTGACAAATTGTAGCTATTTCTCTGAATCACATTTTTCAAAAGCAGCTATTTCTGGAAGAAATGTAAAAAGTGATTAATCTGTACTGTGGATATTCGTCCTTTCTGATGGAGGCATAATACTCCATAGTGTATATGGACCACATCTTCCTTATCCATTCATCCGTTGAAGGGCATCTTGGTTCTTTCCACAGTTTGGCGACCGTGGCCATTGCCGGGGGGTGGGAGGTTGGGGGAACCAGGTGGTGGGTACTAGGGAGGGCACGGATTGCATGGAGCACTGGGTGTGGTGAAAAAACAATGAATACTGTTACGCTGAAAAGAAATAAAAAAATAAAAAAAATCTGTACTGTGGAAAATGTATTTTTCCCTAAAAATAGGAAAGTATTTTTTTGGGTATGTAATCAATAAATTCTGGCTAAAACAAAAAAAAAAAAGAAGAAAGGAAGATTTAATAGTCTTTATTGGCAGATGACATGACTATCTGTGTAGATAGTCTGCAGGAATCTGCAACTTAGCTTCAAGAAATAATAAGTAAATTTGGCAAGTGTGCAATACAAGATCTATATAGAAAAATTAATGGTTTTCTATATTCTAGCAATAAACAATTGAATATTAGCATCAATATATGAACTACTTTAGGGTAAATCTGACCAAACATATGTGAGATCTCTATGCTCAAAACTACAAAATATTACAGAGTAATTAAAGAAGATTTAATTAAATGGAGAGAGATACTTTATTCATGGATCAGAAGACCCAATATTGTTAATATATCAATTCTTTCCAGATTGAGCCACAGATTTTTGCCATCCCTGTCAAAACCATAGCAGGGTTGTTGTTTTTGGTAGAAATTTACAAATCAATTCTAAAATTTATATGGGCATCCGAAGTGTTCCGAATGACCAAAAATAACTCTTAATGGGAAGAACAAAATGGGAGGGCTAGAACTACCTAATTCCAAGACTTACTATAAAGCCACAATAGCTAAGACATCGTGGTACCGGCATCATTACAGGTAAATAGGTAAATAGATAAAAAGTAGAGAGTCTGGGCACCTGGGTGGTTCAGTCAGTTAAGTGTCTGCCTTCAGTTTAGGTCATGATCCCAGGGTTCTGAGATTGAGTCCCACGTCTGGCTCCCTGCTCAGTGGGGCGTCTGCTTCTCTCTCTGCCCCTCCCCCTGCCTGTGATCTCTCTCTCTCTCAAATAAATAAATAAGAATAAAATCTTTAAAAAATGTTTTTTTTTAATTTTTTATTTATTTTCAGCGTAACAGTATTCATTGTTTTTTCACCACACCCAGTGCTCCATGCAATCTGTGCCCTCCCTAATACCCACCACCTGGTTCCCCCACCCTCCCACCCCGCCCCTTCAAAACCCTCAGGTTGTTTTTCAGAGTCCATAGTCTCTCATGGTTCACCTCCCCTTCCAATTTCCCTCAACTCCCTTCTCCTCTCCATCTACCCTTGTCCTCTATATTATTTGTTATGCTCCACAAATAAGTGAAACCATATGATACTTGACTTTCTCTGTTTGACTTATTTCACTCAGCATAATCTCTTCCAGTCCTGTCCATGTTGCTACAAAAGTTGGGTATTCGTCCTTTCTGATGGAGGCATAATACTCCATAGTGTATATGGACCACATCTTCCTTATCCATTCATCCGTTGAAGGGCATCTTGGTTCTTTCCACAGTTTGGCGACCGTGGCCATTGCTGCTATAAACATTGGGGTACAGATGGCCCTTCTTTTCACTACATCTGTATCTTTGGGGTAAATACCCAGCAGTGCAATTGCAGGGTCATAGGGAAGATCTATTTTTAATTTCCTGAGGAATCTCCACACTGTTCTCCAAAGTGGCTGCACCAGTTTGCATTCCCACCAACAGTGTAAGAGGGTTCCCCTTTCTCCACATCCTCTCCAACACACGTTGTTTCCTGTCTTGCTAATTTTGGCCATTCTAACTGGTGTAAGGTGGTATCTCAATGTGGTTTTGATTTGAATCTCCCTGATGGCTAGTGATGATGAACATTTTTTCATGTGTCTGGTAGCCATTTGTATGTCTTCATTGGAGAAGTGTCTGTTCATATCTTCTGCCCATTTTTTAATATGATTATCTGTTTTGTGTGTGTTGAGTTTGAGGAGTTCTTTATAGATCCTGGATATCAACCTTTTATCTGTACTGTCATTTGCAAATATCTTCACCCAAAAAAATGTTTTTAAAAAAAAGTAGAGAGTCTGGATACAGACCCCACATTGATGAGTAACTGATTTTGACAAAAGTGGAAAGTCAATTCATTGAAGAAAGGATTTTTTTTTTTTCACAAGTGGTTCTGGAACGAATGAACATTCATAGGATGTTGTAGGACATCCACACTTCCCACTTTACCCCAAAATTAACTCAAAAGTGGATTACATATACAAATGTAAACCCTAAAACCTTAAAAGTTCAAATAGAAAACAATTTGTAGTAGAACAGCTATAGAAATCGTTCAAGTGAGAACATGGCTACTGTATTTCATTAGACTGTTTCTAGAACACAGTTTTCAGTGTCTGTTGTTTGTCTCTTCTTTTTTTCTTCTTCTCATGACAACATATTAATGAGTTAATGCAACAGCTTAGCTGACTCTGGCCAGCATCGCATTTACATTAATATAAAATCCTGAGCATGATGTCTTTCTTGGACATAAACTGAGTCAACTCTGCAACATTTGAGTCCTAGGTCTGAATGCTCTGAACTGAACCGTGGAATGTGACCCAATACAGGCTCTGAGCCCTGGGCCTTTACCAAGTCGTAGAGAAAGCTAAAGGGAAAGAGCAGTCTGTCAGACTATTCCCACATTCCTCCATGACATACTGACATGCTGTTGTAAATATCCAGAATCTAAATACAACAGTAAGGGAGAAAGGTGAGGTTTTTAATACACGGGGTGCTTACTCTAGGATCCTCACACAACTTTGTGCCAAAGTGACATCCTCTGGAGACATGGCCTTAGGGCTCTCCTTGTTTTATTGAAGATGGAGTTTCCTGTCTTCTACTTAATGACTTTCCTTGAATTTTGGGGTTAAACTGTATCTCACAGAAAATGTACCTAATGAATGTCCTTTTGTGTATAACCAAGAGTGGTTTTAATTTATTTTATAGTAGTTTAGAGAAAAGAGAATGTTTATTTGTATAGAGAACACAAATGAACTCATAGTTTCAGGAGTAGTGTCTTCATCAGAGATTAATTTTTTTTTTCTTTCATTTTTTTTTTAATTTTTTATTTATTTTCAGCGTAACAGTATTCATTGTTTTTTCACCACACCCAGTGCTCCATGCAATCTGTGCCCTCCCTAATACCCACCACCTGGTTCCCCCACCCTCCCACCCCGCCCCTTCAAAACCCTCAGGTTGTTTTTCAGAGTCCACAGTCTCTCATGGTCCACCTCCCCTTCCAATTTCCCTCAACTCCCTTCTCCTCTCCATCTACCCTTGTCCTCTATATTATTTGTTATGCTCCACCAATAAGTGAAACCATATGATACTTGACTTTCTCTGTTTGACTTATTTCACTCAGCATAATCTCTTCCAGTCCTGTCCATGTTGCTACAAAAGTTGGGTATTCGTCCTTTCTGATGGAGGCATAATACTCCATAGTGTATATGGACCACATCTTCCTTACCCATTCATCCGTTGAAGGGCATCTTGGTTCTTTCCACAGTTTGGCGACCGTGGCTATTGCTGCTATAAACATTGGGGTACAGATGGCCCTTCTTTTCACTACATCTGTATCTTTGGGGTAAATACCCAGCAGTGCAATTGCAGGGTCATAGGGAAGATCTATTTTTAATTTCCTGAGGAATCTCCACACTGTTCTCCAAAGTGGCTGCACCAGTTTGCATTCCCACCAACAGTGTAAGAGGGTTCCCCTTTCTCCACATCCTCTCCAACACACGTTGTTTCCTGTCTTGCTAATTTTGGCCATTCTCCATTCTCTTACACCGTACACAAAGATAAACTCGAAATGGATAAAAGACCTCAACGTGAGACAGGAATCCATCAGAATCCTCGAGGAGAACATAGGGAGTAACCTCTTTGATATCAGCCATAGCAACTTCTTTCAAGATATGTCTCCAAAGGCGAAGGAAACAAAGGCAAAGATGAACTTCTGGGACTTCATCAAGATAAAAAGCTTCTGCACAGCAAAAGAAACAGTCATCAAAACAAAGAGGCAACCCACGGAATGGGAGAAGATATTTGCAAATGACAGTACAGATAAAAGGTTGATATCCAGGATCTATAAAGAACTCCTCAAACTCAACACACACAAAACAGATAATCATATTAAAAAAATGGGCAGAAGATATGAACAGAGATTAATTATAAAGCCTCATTATCAATGAAAGCACAGACATACATTTTTGGGCACATTTATTCTGCATCATTTAGTTATTTATCCATGAACTAGAAAGAGAAAAGATTATAAAACTAAAATTAATTGTGAAATTAATTTTTAAAATATTTATGAAGAAAGTTAATACTCAGTATGTGAGTAGTTTAGGGGAATAATAAAACAGTACTGGACTTTGGAACAGTAAGGAAGTCACATGAGAAAATTCTTCCACATTTTCAGAGAATTAGGAAGAAGTTATAGCAAGTTATGAGGAAAGTTTTTTCACCGTACCCTTTCCACACCCTCTTCACTCTTCCCATATTTCTTGGAATGGCTCTCTGTTGGTGAGATTTCCAGTATTGCACAGATAGGTAGAGAAGACTTACGGGGTCCTCCTACACTTTAGGATTCCATGAGCAACAGTGTATTGTCCTTTCATCTGCCAACAGGCCGATAGGGATATAATCCTCCTTCACTGGTTACATTTATTCCTTTATGCCTCTTCTATGGAGACTCACCAGTGGTGAACATGGTTATTTTTTTAAGGGGGAGAGGGCAGAGGAAGAGGAAGAGACAGCATCTTAAGCAGGCTCTATGCCCAGTGTGGAGCCCACATGAGGCTCAATCTCATGACCCTGAAATCATGACTTGAGCTGAAATCAAAAGTTGGACACTTAACTGACTAAGCCACCCAGGTGCTCCTTAACTGTCTTTAAGTAACAGTTGAAAAATGTATAGGGGGAGCCATGTCCCTGGTGCTTCTGAATGACATCTCACAGGTCAGAAGAAGGCCTCCTCCATGGTGTCGCAGAGATGTGTCCACTGGGATGTTTCTCTGGGCTTTCCCACCATGCTGGGTTGTTCTTTTGGTGCTCTTCCACCACTCATTTCTTCCACTCCATCAACTGACAACTTAGATGGTGTCACTCTCAACTGCTTCATGCTCTGTCTTTCTGGTCACTTCTTCTTTGTCTTCTTTGTGGGTTTTCTGCTTCCACATGGCTCTTCAATTTCTGTGGGCGTTTGGGGTTCTGCTTTTTTTTGATCATCTTTCCTCTTCGGCCAGCATTCTGTAGCAGAGCTCATGCCCTCATGGCCTATTCTGTTTTCTGTGTCCTGGGATCACCCACTTCTGCATGTCTGCAGAACATGGAAAGTTCTTACTTCCCTCAGATCCATGTATGTCATGACTTCTCCTCTATATACTCAATGCATTCTTCACATGCAGCATGTCCCACACCAGATCCTTCCCATTATCACACCCATTTTTACAGCGCTGGGGGTCTTTTCCTTATTGAGTCTCCACAGATGAGTCTATCTTCAGATTACACCATGATGTTTACTAAGACAGTCAGCAGATTCAGCTAAGTCCTACAACTCAGTTGAGTGTTTTGACTTGTCCCAGAGTTAGCCCGAAAGCCTCCTCCCTAGAAGATGATATTGGTGGGCCAAAATTTACTCAGCTGGATCCTCCTTAGAATATATGTAGTGTATGAGGCTGTGGATGTTCTAATCTGATTCTGGGGGGGATCCTCTGTTCATAGTTTTGCATGCCTCAAATTTTGACCACCTCCACTGTAGAATGAGGACTTTGTGGAAAACTAAAAAGAAAGTAGCTGAGTGGAGGCAAAACCAAAACAGTACAAAAAAGACTGAAAGGGACAAAATAGAACCAGTACCTTGCAAGAAAGGGCTGTGTTTAAGCATTGTACTGATGCAATTATAATAGTGGTTGGGTTTGTTATCAAGGACATTAAAGAGAAGAGTGTAGGAAATTACAGAGGTGTGTAAAGCAGCAGGGAAGCCAGATATATGCACCTAATAAGCTTAGTGAAAATATTTACATTCCATGATATATTGCATCTGCCTGTATTATTTCTTAAAATTTTCAGCTGGGATTGCCCCCCTCTGCATTGTTCTCACTTGATAAGTCTACCCATTACAACTTGAGTAGCACCCAAACACTCCACTCAAGGCTGTGTTAGTTTGTTGTGGAGCCCCTTCCAGGAATTCCTTCCTTTTCTTTCCTTAATTTACCCCTCCCCTTTTTTCCCAATTGTCCCATCATTTCTAACTGGACAAAATTTTATAGCTAACATGTGCAAAAAAGGATCCAGAACTCAGGATACAAGCACCTCTGCCTCACACCTTCCTTCAAAAAATATTAATTACATTCAGGCATCATCTGTATGTATCTGCTGAAGGTATAAGCACAGAGTAAAAGACAGAAAAAACCAGCCATTGATGTTGCTAACTTATTCCCTGACAGATTAACCTAGTGGGGGATTTTACCCTGAACCATCCTCAGTAGCTGACCATGGCAAATAGTTCTGCAGAGAGGGAAAGGAAGTCTGAGGAGAGGGAGAAAGTCCTGCCTGGACCCATTATGGCCAGTTGGGATGCTCTGGACCACCTCAGTCCTGTTGGCCTTTGGCTGCCCTGAAGAGGCAACCCTGAAGAGGGTTGTGCTCTCCAGCCAAGGATGTTCTTTCACTAAAACTTAGCAGGGACTTAAATCAAATATTTAAAAAACCCAACTTGCCTTGAAATGGACAAATATTGCCATATAGTTTTATGTTTTGCCCCCATCTGTCTCTTTTCATCTTGGGAGATTGTGTCAGTCCAGTGGTGAATGTAGACCCAGTTAACATTGAGATTGTCTGTGATAACCTGTTTTTGTTTTCTCCTAAGGTTTCTTGCTATTCTGGTAGGGATTGGTTTATTGACATGAAGGAAACAAACTTTAAACATTTTCAAAATTGTAGAGAAGAACACCTGTTCTGTGGGTTTTGTGCTAGGCCCTGTGACCCTTGAGTTAACATCCACCACCCTGATGTGCCTGCCCCTGCTGGCTTTCAGTGCTTAGCACTCCCTGGATCCATCATTTGGGGAGCAGTCTTGAATTGGGAGCTATGCCTGTGCAGTGGAAAATCCCTTCCGTCAATTTATTTCCCCTTTCCTATTTCCAGGGCCTGGACTTTGCAGGATTTACTGCACACATGTTTGTTGGGATTTGCTTCATTCTCCTGTTCTCCTTTCCACTCTTCAGACTCCTTTTCTGGAACAAAAAACTTTATAACAAGGAACCCAGTGAAATTGTTGGTGAGTATAAGCACCTCCTCATATAGCCTCAGAGTGTACTATCATAATATTATTTTCCAGAGGAAGTTGCCACAAAAATGCAGAAGGTTTCTTACATGTAGAACATGAGGGAAGTGTCAGTCATTGGGATGCCGCATGCTTAGTATGTTCCTGGCTGCCTCCTGGTATGCTCTGTGCTTTCAGGGGCTTTAAATTCATGGGCCTTTCCTATTTTCTTCAGGGTGAAATGTGGGAAGCAGTGGCCACTGTATATAGTTTGCATGTCATGACATCATTAAGTCATGCATGTACAACACATGTAGTATGGCATGGAGACTGTAGTGTTCAAATCTGTCATGCTTTGAGTTTAAAGGTGATTCCAAAAATAGCAACATAACCCAGCACATAGGATACTTTACCTTGTCAATCAAGAGTGTATCGATGAGTTACCAGTCAGCAGGAAGACGGCTCATGACCACCTTATGGCTTTGCATTTTCCTTACTTAAAAATTTTAGTAAATGTTTTAGTTACTGATCAGGATATATTAGAAGCAATAATTTATTTGGGAAACAGCCAGACTCTCCTCAGCCAGACCCTGTAGAGGATGTTGTGCAGGTTGCCTGGGTAACAGAGCATATCTGGGTGACAGGAGCACAGGGACAAAGGTACATTTGTTTCTTTGTGGTTTCAGAGCTCATAGATTGTATATTTACCCCCCTCATTCTGTTATTCCTCTGTCCTTGTGTTGTACGGGACTTCAATTTTTCTTTATATTTAGTAAGATAAACAAATGCCATTTCTGTATGAAAAGCTGAGGATCTAAGTACATTCTTATCAGTCCTCCTGCTCATCAGATGGTGACTGTACAAAGCAGATTGGCTTTTCTTTCATGTGTGATTTTTGTATTTGAAATTTGACTATTTTTGTTCTCGTTTGGAAAACATTGTCTTCCTCTCATATATACCCTCTCAAGAGTCATCTGTGTAAAACAAGCTTGTTCGTAGTAAAATTGAGTCACCCAGATCTTCCGGAGAAATGAAATGATAAGCAGAAATTTCTATTTTAGGCAATACTTATTAACAACATGCATAAGACATTGGAGTGTCCTTGTGAATGTAGAAATGGTACTTTAAATATGATCAAGCAATAAGGAATATCTGGGTGGCCTCTCAGCCTAGCCCCAAGCGAAAGTGATGCAAGTGCAGGACAAGTGGGCACACTCCCTATGCTTTGGCTGCTCATGGCACAGTAGGATTGGTATAGGCCCCACCCGACAGGACTTGAGTGTAGGGGATAAGCCCAGGGTGGGGGACTGGAGGAAAGAAGGGGTGTAGGCACAGGTGTTGGGGGCCAAATAGAAAAGTGGTTTTGGTTGCAAGGTTGTTATAGTTTCATGCTGATGTAGCATAGTTTACTTCTTTTGGATGAAGACTGTATTTTCTTGATAGCATTGATAATTCATCATCTCTGGAAGTCTACAGAACAGGCTGTGTGCCTTTCTTGAGAAAAAAGAGTCCCAGACCCTGCTGTCATCTTACAGCTTTATAATGGGGAAAGTAACTACACATGATCCCATTAATTCCCTGTTCCGAAGAAAAATTTAATCAAAATTCACTTTAAAAAAAAAAAAAGATATCTGGCATTGAGATACCTTGATCCACTTTTGCCATTGACTGATCTATTAGTTTTCCAGGACTGCTGTGACAGAGTACCACAGACTGAGTGGCTTAAACAACAGATGGCTTATTTCTACAGATGCTAAGAGGACTTAATAAGCCAGAACAGATGGCTTATTTCCTCACAGTTCTGGAGGCTGGAAGTCCAAAATCAAAGGGCCTGTAAGTTGGTTGGCTCTGAGGTAGGATATGTTCTAGGCCTGTCTCCTTGGCTTTTAGATGGCCATATTCACGTTTAAATGGATTTTTCCATTTGTATCTGTGTCCACAATTCCCCCATTTATAAGGACACCAGTCATCTTGGATTTGTAGCCACCCTAATGACCTCACCTTAACTAATTACACCTGCAACAACCCCATTTTTAAGTAAGGTCACATTGTGAGGTACTGGAGATTAAGCCTTCACCACATGAATTTTTTTGGAGGGGGACAAAATTCATCCCATAACAACCAGAGATAGTCAGAATGTTTTTTTTTAAATGTATTTTTTTAAATTTCTTTTCAGCATAACAGTATTCATTGTTTTTGCACAACACCCAGTGCTCCATGCAATATGTGCCCTCCTTATCGTCAACTAGTATACATAAAATTTGGTAATTTAATATATAGGGTTAACTTTTTGATGGAAAAGGTTCAGATTGGAGCACTAAGGAAATTGATCGCAATGGATGATTGTGTGGGCATAGCTGTACTTCAGTGGAGAGTTAGAAAGTTATCTTGCCCAGTTATGCCAGGTCCTACCTAACTGCCCTGGTGATCAGAATGACCTGAGAAAAATTGTTGTAGGTTTAGGTGACCAGCCCACCCCCAGAAATTCTATGCTGTTAATAAGCTCTTCTGGATAATGCTATCTTGACATGAATTTGGGATACACAGATTTAGAAGTATATGAAACAAATCTGTACAATCAACTCCTCCACTCTTCCTGAGTAAGGAGCTAAAAAAAGCTTTGAGGGAAGTGGGAGGAGATGGCTGGGACCTTCATGATGCTGAAACCCTATGGCAATGCCAAGACAAGCTATGAGTCAGCACAGAGTGACACAGAGTGTCAGGGCAATTGCTGTGGGCCACCATGGGTCATAGGGCTCTCCAATTTGAGAATGCTTATTACAAGTACAAATTCTCAAGCCCTATCCTAGAGATTTGGTTTCAGTAGGTCTATAGTGGCATCCAGAGCATCTGTATGAACAGGCCTGGCTTTGTTGCAGTGAAAAAGTAACGCTGCCCTATTCTTTTCCCATCTTTGGCTTCATTCCCACCGTGAGCTGGCAGTACTCTTCTTGTTATCAGTTCTCAGAGCCTTGAGCTGTTGATCATCAAAGCAGAGAGAACCACTTGTTCCACCCCATTATTGACTAACACATGATGACTCTGTTCGTAGCTTGTCATCCTGATTGTCACTAGGTTCCACTCACTGGTCACAGGGTGAGTCAGACTAACAAGTGCCCAGATTGGAAAAGAAAATGACTTATTTGGTAAAAAGCACAAATAACTACCAAAGTCTGCCCTCCTCACCAGATATCAGCTCAAGCTGCTTCTTGTTAATATTTTGTACAGAATTTTTGTGTCTGTGTAAATTAGGGATACCTGTGTAGAATTTACTTTCTTATAATGGCTTTTTTGCTGTCCTCATAGAAGCACAGCCCCCTCTTCAATTTTTTTGAATAAGATGGTGTAGAATTGCTAGTACTGTCCCCTTAAATATTTGCTAAGACATTTGCACCCTTGGATGTATTTGTGCACATGTGCATGTGCATGGAGGTTTAATTACAAATTCAAAATCCTTCATAGACATAGACACAGACCTGGCTGTTATTGTTATCCATTTCTTCTTGAGTGATAACTGGTGGTTTACATATTTCAAGGAATTTATCTATTATATTTCAGTTGTTGAAATAATTATTCTGAAGTTCATAATATTCTTTCATTATCCTTTTTTTGATCATGTAATCTCTCATTCCTGATATTTATAATTTGTGTCCTAGCTTTTTTTCCTGATTGGTCTGGTTATAGTTTTATTAATTTTATTGATATCAAGAAACCAGCTTCTGATTATATAGATTTTCTCTATAGTTTTTTCTCTTTTAATGATTTCTACTCTGATATTTATTTTCTTTGGCTTACTTTGGGTTGATTTATTCTTCTTTTGCTAGTTTCTTAAAGTAGAAGCTAAGGTTATTGATTTTATATATGCCCTCTTTTCTAATACAAGTGTTCAGTGCTCTGAATTTCTGTCCAATTAATACTTTAGTGACCTGCCACCAATTTTCATATGCTTTATTTAATTTCCATACAGTTTAAATTACTTTCTAATTTCCCATTGATTTCTTTGATCCTTGGATATTTTACATGTAAATAATTTACCAAATAGAGATTTTGCAATTACCTGTATCAGAGAATACCCTTGGTAAAACTTGAATCCTTTTAAAGTTATTAAGACTATTTTATAGCTAGAATGGCTAGCATTATAAACATTCCATGTGCACCAGAACAGAATATGTACTCTGCTATGTTGGGTGGAGCTTTGTCAGTATAGTCAGTTAGGTCAAGTTGGTTGATAACATTATTCAAGTCTTCTGTATTTGATTTTCTGTCCACTTGTTCTATCAATTATTAAAGGATGGAAATAGAAATCTCTAATTATGATTGTAGTTATGTGATTTTTGCTTTATATATTTCAAAACTCTGTTACTAGGATATGTAAATATTTAAAGTTGTTATTTTCTCATGAAGAATTAACACCATATAAATCATTATAAAATGACCTTCCCTATCCATAATCATGTTCTTGCTCTGAAATCAATTTTGTTGCTAATATACCATTTCCAGATTTCTCTTCACTAGTGGTAGTATAGTATATCTGTTCCATCCTTTCACTGTCTTTGTTTTTTGTTTAGTTTTTAAATTGAAATTCAATTAATTAACATATAAGTATTATTGGTTTCAGAGGTAGAGGTCAGTGATTCATCAGTCTTATATAATACTCAGTGCTCATTACATCACGTGCCTTCCTTAATGTCCATCGCCCAGTAACCCCATTCCCCCACCCCCATCCCCTCTAGCAACCCTCAGTTTGATTCCCATGATCAAGAGTCTCTTATGGTTTGTCTCCCTCCTTGATTTCATCTTGTTTTATTTTTCCTCTCTTCTCCAGTGATCCTCTGTTTTGTTTCTTAAATTCCACACATCAGTGAAATTGTCTTTTTCTGATTGACTTATTTCACTTAACATAATATCCTCTAGTTCTATCCACATTGTTGCAAATGGCAAGATTTTATTTTTTTAATGCATGAGTAGTAGTCCACTGTCTATATATACCACTTCTTCTTTATCCATTCATCTGTAAATGGACATCTGTGCTCTTTCTGTAGTTTGGCTATTATGGACATTGCTGCTATAAACATTAGAGTGTATGTGCCTTTTGAGTCACTATGTTGGGCAGTTGCTGGGTCACAGAGTAGCTCTATTTTCAACTTTTTGATGAACCTTCATACTGATTTCCAGAGGGGCTGTAACCAGCTTGCATTCCCACCAACATTGTAAGAGGGTTTCTGTTTCTTCACATCCTTGCCAACATCTTCTTTTCATGACTTGCTAATTTTAGCCATTCTGACTGATGTGAGGTGGTATCTCATTGCGGTCTTGATTTGTATTTCCCTGATGCCAAGTGATGTTGAGCATTTTTTCATGTGTCTCTTGACCATTTGTATGTCTTCTTCGGAGAAATGTGTTCATGTATCTGTCCATTTCTTGACTGTATTTTTTGTTTTTCTTTTGGGTGTTGAGTTTGATAAGTTCTTTACAGATATTGGATATCACTGTGTCTTTATATTCAAAGTGCATTTC
The DNA here is from genome assembly GCF_963455335.1 of Martes martes. NCBI lineage: Eukaryota > Metazoa > Chordata > Mammalia > Carnivora > Mustelidae > Martes > Martes martes. The sequence goes on along the minus strand of NC_137894.1, from coordinate 26,177,992 downwards.
TTGCAAGAAGCTAACATTTGGGTCTTGTTTTTTTAATCCAACTTTATAATCTCTGCCCTTTAATTGGTATGTTTAGATTATTTATATTTAAGATGATTAATGATATGATTAAATTGAAGTGTATCATCATGTTGTTTTCTATGTGTGCCTTCTCTTCTTTATTGCCTTTTCCCTCACTTTATGCCTTCTTTTGAATTAATTTAGTATTTTAAAAATATTCATTTTCTTTCTTTTTTTTTTGCTGTTACATTTTTGGCTATAGTTGTGTTTTGTGAGTTTAGTGATAATTATACCACTAACTTCAAGTGATATTGTACTGCTTAACACAAACTGTAAGAATTTTATAATAGTACCCTCCAACCCTGCAATTGCACTACTAGGTATTTACGCTACAGATACAAATGCAGTGAAAGGAAGGGACACATTCACCCCAACGTTCAAAGCAGCAATGTCTACAATATCGAACCTGTGGAAGGAGCTGAGATGTTCTTCAGCAGATGAATAGATAATGAGGATGTGGTCCAAATATACAGTGGAATATTACTCAGACATCAGAAAGGATGAATACCCACCCTTTGCATTGACATAGATGAAACTGGAGGGGATTATACTAAGTGAAGTAAGTCAAGCAGAGAAAGACAATTATCATAATGTTTCACTCCTATGTGGAGCATAAGGAATAGCATGGAGGACTACAGGGGAAGGGAGGGAAAACTGAATGGGAAGAAATCAGAGAGGGAGACAAACCATGAGAGATTCTGGACCCTGGCAAACAAACTGAGGGTTACAGAAGAGTGTGAAGGAATGGAGTAGCTGGGTGATGGGTATTAAGGAGAGCTTGTTTTGTGATGAGCACTGGGTGTTATATGCAACAAATGAATTGTTGAGCACTACATCAAAAACTAATGATATACTATAGGATGGCTAACTGAACATAACTAAAAATTAAGACAAACAAACAAACATAGACAAAAAAATAGTAGAATTCCATTTCTCAACTCCTGGCCTGGGCATCTTCCCCTGAGATTCATCACTTTGAGCGGGATGACCCTCCTCTGGGCTTTCTGGCAGCCACCACCTCCTGTGAGAGAGCGTATCCCACATGGTAATGTCTTTGCCTGTTTGTACCATGTGTACAGTGACCCCAAGTAATGTTGTAGGAGGTTGGTTGAGAAGCTCAGGAAAATAGGGGTTGGAGGTAATATATGAGAAATCTGATGGTGTCTCCTGGTCAGAGGCCAGTTTGACAAAAGTAAGAGATGATACAGCAGGATCAGAGCTCACAATGGTGCTTGCCATTTGAGGATCCTGTCTTCCCTGAAGATCTTTGGCTTTATTTTGCAGTCCATGGGGGAACCAATGGTTATTTGAAAGAAGGAATCTGTCTATCTACATTTATCTGTCTTTCTAGATAGCTCAGCCTTGATAGATTTATCATCCTAGAAGATGGGTAAATAAGAACATAGATAGATAGATTTCTTCTCTGTATATCTACCTATATAATTTTATCTATCTATGACTAACCTTGGGTGGGTTGGTAGGAAGTGACTCCAGTCAGAGATTACTGAGGAGCAGTCAGAATCAGTAAGTATGAGGAGATGAGGCCTGGGCAAGCTGGTGAACTGGGATAGGAACAAGTGGACCCTGTGAGAACCATACCTATACATCCTTAACTCCTTTTGTGACCTAGTACTGTCCTGACTCATGTTTACTTATGTTATAGCTTATGTCTCTTTATAGCTCATTGGAGGCTTATCCTGTAACTTATTAATTTTTCTCCTTTAGCATTTAGCATGGTATCTGACAGTTATTATATGACTAGCAATGTTAATGCAGAAATAGTGGAGAGTGGCACTGATAAGACCAAAATGACATTTCAGGCATATGAACCTGGAAGATAAATGGTGTCATATTAAAATGAAGAAAGTGAGGGGAGAGAGTTTTGTTGGGGCAGGGAAGATGGAATGTCTATCTTTGAATCCAGCAGCACAAGATGCAGGGGACATGGCCTTAGAGCTTAGCAGAGGAGACAGGGTGGGGAAATGGCAGAGGTGTGGAGGAAGTCTGGGAACTAACTGAGGAGCACATACACTTGAGTAAAATGAGTTCTGGGTGCAGGCAGTAAGCTTCATTTCCCTGGGCAAAATCTCTCTCTTAACTAAATACCCGCTAATTGATGATAAATCTCATTTCAAAATTAGGAATACGAAAATGTGTAACTTGATCCTTTAATTCATTGGTTTAGTTGGGGAGAATAGCTCCACCTGTTTGATTTGATGGGTTAGAAGTCAGCTAGGCTCTGGGTGTGTATGAGGGGGCTGAAGCTATCCCTGGAGAGGGCACCAGGGAGCCAGGGGGTACCTGAAAGGGCAGTTTTGCAGATGTGGCAGTGATCCCCAGGCTCTGCTTTCCACACACAGATGGAGAGAGGACTCCCAGCCTGCACCCAGTAGGCCAGCCCCAGAAACTAACCACGCTCTTGTTTGGCTCTTTAAAGCTGATCAACCATTTGGTAGAGTGATCATCACTAGCGTGCCTTGAAAGACTAGCTGGGAAATCTTTGTACTTCACGGCTAGGCTTTGAATGATATCTTCTGTGTAATGTGTTTCAGAGCATTGGAGGAATCACTGGCACTGTGGACTTTCACTGAGGCAGCAATGGCCTCATCTCCCCTTTCCAGTTTCTGTGTGGCATTTTTGTGCTTAGTGTTTCAAGAGGCTAGTTTATTCATTTTTTCCTCCCCCTCCTGTTCCTTCTTTTAATGCTATCCTAACCTCATAGGTTGTTTAATGAGTCATAAGGCTCTCTGAAAAGAAATTAAAATTTGTTTTTCTGAAGAGACTTTTGAATTATACCCAAGTTTTTAATCTCTTTATTTTGCAAGCTACAAAGTATCAATATGTACTGAATGAAAGCACATTACATATCTCAGTACTAACAGGTCTTCCTCTTTGTAAGGCCGATCCTTTGGAGAAAACCATGTGTTAACTGAAATGGTGTTAATGCTCCTGTCCTTAACCAATTCTCTTGACACACTTTATTTGCAGTCTGTTTCTCTGCCTAGCTTATATACTTTTCCCCCCAGCATTTGCAGTAGGTATTTCACCTAGTCTGTGATCAATGCTTGTGTACTAAATAGAGGGGGCTTAAAAGACGGTATTTTCCTAGACATTGAACCCACAACTACATGCTCCTTCACAGTTTAGGTAACTACCCTGCCTTGCCTCTGCTTTGAGCTAGTTGTCAAGTGCTCTAGTCCTGCTCAAAAGGGTTCTGTCTTTTAATTTCATCTGGAATTTTTGTGATATGTGGTACAGGGCATTGCACATAAGAAGTGATTCATGAACATACCATGATTCCTTATTTTTTTTTGGTGGATATTTTGAGAAATTTGTGTAATATCTTTAACTGTAAAATAGAGTTTAAACTTAAATTTTCATAAAAGATTTTGATATTTTAGGAGCCAATGAATTGACAATTCATTCCTCTCTACTCTTCTCTGCCAGAAGATGTCTGAATTCATTGAAGGGTGAAATTTGCCTCCTTCTATTAATCTGAGCATTTCATAAGGTTGTCTACATCTTCCCACCTGTGTTTTTTCACAGACACAAACTCAGCCTGGAGGCCTGGTCAGGAGGGAGGCATTTCCTACCTCTGCCTCTTATCAGATGTCCTCCTGCTGAGACTACACTCGTATTTCCAATGTTCACTAGATCTATTTCAACAATTAGGCAATATCTGGATCTTGGCTGAGAGACCCAAACTTCTGGCTGCAAAAAATAATTTCCTGGGGAGGGGGAGATGTTCTTGGGGTCTAGCATGGTATATATTCAGGAATTTATTCCTCACCCAAATCACATTACTTCACATCCATGGTAGTTTTTTAATGTGGGCTTTGTCTCCTGGTTCCATTACAATGACATGAATGCTAAGAAGTCACTGCTTTGATTTGGCCCTTGGTATCTGTGCACCATGAAGTATGTGTTTCTGATCTTGGAAGGTGGTGAGGAGAGTGGAATGTCTGCTTGTGTCTGAGGCTGTGGGAGATTCAAGCCTCAGGTTTCCTTTCCTGCAGAACTGAAGCACGAGATCCACGTCTGGCGCCTGACTGCACAGCGCATTAGCCCAGCCAGCCGAGAGGAGACAGCGGTTCGGGGCCTGCTCCTGGGGAAGGTGCAGGCACTGGAGCACCTGCTGGCCCGAAGGCTGCATACCTTCCACAGGTACCTAGCGAGGGCCCTGCTTAGGCTACTTTTGGTTTACAGTGCTGGTTCTCATCCCTACCAGTTGTGCTCAGTGGTTGGAGTGTATCAACAACCTATTTATTACCACCCCCGTGGTGTCCAAATGTCAGAGTATACCATTCAAGTAAGTTAAAATTACGGGTCTTCAGAATACTTCATGGTACTCTAAAACTGTAACTCTATCTTCATGCCAGTGAGCAGGTTTGGAGCACCATACAATGTGTAGTAATTCTCTTGTGGCATATTATTTTATCTAACCCCTACTTGGATCTCTGGAATGTGTGCTGGTCCTAGCCCCAGTTTAAGGATGAGAAAACTGAGGCTCAGAGAATTTGACCAATTTGTCCAGGATTCTACAGCAAGGAAAGAATGACACCAGGGACTGAATCCACACTCAACTACTACCTGTCACACTTCCACACATAACACGTTGCATAAGAAAAAGAATAAAAAACAATATAACAAAGGAATCTAACAAAATACTCTCCCAGTAGTTGATTTTCAGGGATCTCAAAGAATACCTAAGTCTTTCTCAATTCATTTCCTGTCATTTGTTTTTAATCAAAGCTGAGATGTAAAAGATAGCAATGGAGTGGTGAGTTTGTCCACCCGTTAGGGATATTGAAGCTTTACTGCCACAGAGCTGGGAACTGGGTGGAAAGGAGAAATCTGTCAAGACAAGGGAAATGTGAGTCCTTGTGAATGTAGTGTAAATGATCTTGAATGTTGTAGTTTGCTGAAACCAGCCCTGAGTTCTCAGGTTGAAGACCAGCGCTGGCCCTAGAGGGTCATCCAGTATTGCAATCTCACAGCCCGTTCTGTTAGTGTGGGAAAAGGCCACAGGTGAGCCCATGGAGACCCATTCTTTCCAGTGAGGCAGCCCAGGGTGAAGTGCTATCTCAGTTCCATCCCAGTCCAGTACCCACCTCCACAAGGTGGTGCTGAGGAAGCAGGTCCTGAGGCTCCAGGGCGGCCCAGAATTGCAGGGTGGGTCCCAGCTTCAATAACAGGCATGAATCTTAAAAGGAGAAACTTGTAAATTAAAGATGCAGGAGTAAATTTCCCTAAATGTATTTAATCCATGGACCTTCAAGTTTCAGCATCCTTCCTCTGCTGTGGGGTGTTAAAGATATACTCAGTGCATCTCAGGGTTACACATGTGAAGAACCATGTGGGCCCAGAGGCTCTCCAAGCTTCCATCAGCTCATCCTGTGTTGATTACAGATAGCAAAACTGAGGCCTAGAGAGGGTGGTGGCCTTGCAAGGCCACACAGTCACTGAGGAGCAGATTAGAATGAGGGTGCTGTAAGGGAAGTGTTGGCTCTGCAGGCCTTGTTTTTACATATTCTTTTAAAAAAATGTCCTCAGGTATCTTATGGTTTTTGGTGCTATAGTAAATGGAATCGATTCTCTAATTTGCCTTTCTGTGTTTTCATTGTTAGTGTATAAGAAAGCCACTGATTTCTGGACATTGACTTTGTATCCTGCTACATTACTGAATTGCTGTATGAGTTCTAGTAGTTTGGAGGTGGAGTCTTTCGGGTTTTCCATATAAAGAATCATGTCATCTGCGAAGAGAGAGAGTTTGACTTCTTCCTTGCCAATTTGGATACCTTTTATTTCTCTTTGTTGTCTGATTGCTGTTGCTAGGACTTCTAATACTATGTTGAACAAGAGTGGTGAGAGTGGGCATCCTTGTCGTGTTCCTGATCTCATAAGATACCTCGGAATAAACCTAACCAAAGAGGTTAAAGATCTGTACTCGAGGAACTACAGAACACTCCTAAAAGAAATTGAAGAAGACACAAAAAGATGGAAGACCATTCCATGCTCTTGGATGGGAAGAATAAACATCGTTAAAATGTCTATACTGCCCAGAGCAATCTATACTTTTAATGCCATTCCAATCAAAATTCCACCAGTATTTTTCAAAGAGCTGGAGCAAATAATACTAAAATTTGTATGGAATCAGAAGAGACCCCGAATTGCTAAGGAAATGTTGAAAAACAAAAATAAAACTGGTGGCATCACGTTACCTGATTTCAAGCTTTACTACAAAGCTGTGATCACCAAGACAGCATGGTACTGGCATAAAAACAGACACATGGACCAGTGGAACAGAGTAGAGAGCCCAGATATGGACCCTCAACTCTATGGTCAAATAATCTTTGACAAAACAGGAAAAAATATCCAGTGGAAAAAAGACAGTCTCTTCAATAAATGGTGCTGGGAAAACTGGACAGCTATATGTAGAAGAATGAAACTTGACCATTCTCTTACACCGTACACAAAGATAAACTCGAAATGGATAAAAGACCTCAACGTGAGACAGGAATCCATCAGAATCCTCGAGGAGAACATAGGGAGTAACCTCTTTGATATCAGCCACAGCAACTTCTTTCAAGATATGTCTTCAAAGGCGAAGGAAACAAAGGCAAAGATGAACTTCTGGGACTTCATCAAGATAAAAAGCTTCTGCACAGCAAAAGAAACAGTCATCAAAACAAAGAGGCAACCCACGGAATGGGAGAAGATATTTGCAAATGACAGTACAGATAAAAGGTTGATATCCAGGATCTATAAAGAACTCCTCAAACTCAACACACACAAAACAGATAATCATATTAAAAAATGGGCAGAAGATATGAACAGACACTTCTCCAAGGAAGACATACAAATGGCTACCAGACACATGAAAAAATGTTCATCATCACTAGCCATCAGGGAGATTCAAATCAAAACCACATTGAGATACCACCTTACACCAGTTAGAATGGCCAAAATTAGCAAGACAGGAAACAACGTGTGTTGGAGAGGATGTGGAGAAAGGGGAACCCTCTTACACTGTTGGTGGGAATGCAAACTGGTGCAGCCACTTTGGAGAACAGTGTGGAGATTCCTCAGGAAACTAAAAATAGATCTTCCCTATGACCCTGCAATTGCACTGCTGGGTATTTACCCCAAAGATACAGATGTAGTGAAAAGAAGGGCCATCTGTACCCCAATGTTTATAGCAGCAATGGCCACGGTCGCCAAACTGTGGAAAGAACCAAGATGCCCTTCAACGGATGAATGGATAAGGAAGATGTGGTCCATATACACTATGGAGTATTATGCCTCCATCAGAAAGGACGAATACCCAACTTTTGTAGCAACATGGACAGGACTGGAAGAGATTATGCTGAGTGAAATAAGTCAAACAGAGAGAGTCAAGTATCATATGGTTTCACTTATTTGTGGAGCATAACAAATAATATAGAGGACAAGGGTAGATGGAGAGGAGAAGGGAGTTGAGGGAAATTGGAAGGGGAGGTGAACCATGAGAGACTATGGACTCTGAAAAACAACCTGAGGGTTTTGAAGGGGCGGGGTGGGAGGGTGGGGGAACCAGGTGGTGGGTATTAGGGAGGGCACAGATTGCATGGAGCACTGGGTGTGGTGAAAAAACAATGAATACTGTTATGCTGAAAATAAATAAAAAATTGGAAAAAAAAACATCTAAAAAAAAAATGTCCTCAGGGGCACATATTGCATGGAGCACTGGGTGTGGTGCATAATCAATGAATCTTGGAACACTGAAAAAAAAAATGTCCTCAGGATTCATCTAGGTCTGCTGTGATTTCCTTTAGGGTATATTCTCACTGTGTGATCAGCCTCCTTTGATACTTAGGACACACAAGTGTTCATTAAAACTAAATTCTCTGCTTGAAATAAGTCAAGCAGAGAGAGTCAATCATCATATGGTTTCACTTACTTGTGGAGCATAACAAATAACATGGAGGACATGGGGAGATGGAGAGGAGAAGGGAGTTGAGGGAAATTGGAAGGGGAGGTGAACTATGAGAGACTATGGACTCTGAAAAACAATCTGAGGGTTTTGGAGGGGAGGGGGGTGGGAGGTTGGGGGAACCAGGTGGTGGGTATTAGGGAGGGCACGTGTTGCATGGAGCACTGGGTGTGGTGAAAAAACAATGAATACTGTTACGTTGAAAAGAAATAAAAATTTAAAAAAAAAGAAAAGGACAAAAAATAAACATTATTAAAATAGAAATTCAATATAGATGAGAGTCAAGAACGTGTACAAGTTCCTCTACATCCAAATAAATTGGTTTAATGTTTAAGAAGGGAGTTGAGGGAAATTGTAAGGGGAAGTGAACCATGAGAGACTATGGACTCTGAAAAACAACCTGAGAGTTTTGGAGGGGCGGGGGATGGGAGGTTGGGGGAACCAGGTGGTGGGTATTAGGGAGGGCACGGATTGCATGGAGCACTGGGTGTGGTGAAAAAATAATGAATACTGTTACGCTGAAAAGAAATAAAAAATTAAAAACAAACAAACAAACAAAAAACCTAAATTCTCCACTGTTCTAATTGATGAAAGTCAACACCAAAACAAGTGGCATTTCTTTTACTATCTTTTCTGTTAGTAGTTTAGTTGTAAATATAACACAACCTCATTTGAAAAAAAGTGTAGAAAAGTAGAAAGTGAAAAGAGTTAAAAGTAGCTTACTGTCACCCCCCCTTGTTCACATTTTGGTCCGTGTTCTTCTGATGTTCCCCATGCTCAGGCTCACATGTACACATGCTTGCACACACCTAATCGACATTCCATTCATATCCTATGTCACTTTTCTTTGGAAATATAGATGGTGCGTTTTTCCCCATCCATAAACCCAGCTCCACCAGTTGCCTTACATGACTAGATGTGAACCATTATGTGGCTATATTAGGCATCCCTTAGTGGATGGTATCCAGGCCAGAAGTCCATACTAGATGTGCTGCTGACTGCTGCCCCGCTAATCTCACTGCTCAATATCACCAGGAAAATAATGAGTCTGTCTTTTTCCTCCTTTAGACAAATATCACAAGAAGATAAAAATTGGGAGACCAATATCCAGGAACTACAAAAAAAGGTATTGTGCTTTCTTCTCTCGGGGATTTCTGATTCACCTCTAGCTTCACATGGAGTTAAAACTGAAAGAGATTTCTCCTTTTATTCCTGTAGTTGTACACAAGACCTAAGTTATTTCTAGGCGTTAATAGGGAAATCGTTTTCCTGACATGGGAGGCTTATTTTGCCCAGAAATCGAAAAGTAAGCCTTTTTATTGTATTTCCTTTGAGATAGGGTGGCCCTTTCTATGGTTAATGTAGCTGCAGAGAAAGTTGGCTGGGTGCCTCTGGTTCTTGCAGTCCTTCTGGATCCTAAAAGGGAAATCTTGAGGTTCCCATTGTGTAGATAAGAAGGTGGAGGCAGAGACAGGTAAGGAATGCTGTGTGAGATGGAGAAGCGTTAGGGACTGAGATGGAGTGTGTGTGTACATCCTGTCATATTGCTCTCATTTCTGGTGGGCATACATAGGGCCCCTTACCTAGCCTAGAGAACTCTGCTCCAGATCTGCTGGGAGACATTTGTATCTTTCAAATCCAGATAGTTTCTTTTCTGAGGCGGGGGGGGGGGGGAGTGCCAACTTTCTAATTATGATAAGAACATTTTGTCTCTTTCTAAAGGAAATTTAGACATCGGGGTCCTGGTAGGTAATGTGTCTCTTCCCAATCTCTGTCCCATTGAAATGGTTAGGGTTAGGAGAAAAGGGTGTGGCTCTGACACTTTTATGGGCCGCAGGTTTATGCAGACCCTGACTGCTTTGCTGGACCATGTAGTGCTGGCTGTGAGTTAGGGAAGAGATTGTGTACCTCTCTGTGTACCTGGTGAATGAGGGTTGAGGAGAGATGGAAGGGACAAGCAAGGAGTTTGTATCGAATCTAGGAGTTAGTTCTTAACTGTGATAGCTCCAGATAGCCAAAGGAGAAAATTTGATAGACACCTAAAATAACAGATAAGTACAAACTTTGGATCATCTCTACTTGTACCAGCCAAGTGATGCTGGAATGTTTTTTAACCTGCCTGCTCCCTCCATTTCCAATTCCGTAACTGCCAATGGTCATATCCATTTTCTATGATTAACATGGCTGCACAGAAGTTATGTAGTGTCCCTCCTCACAACTGGTAGATGCCATGCCTTTTACCTCAAAATTCACTATCACAGACTCAGCTAGCAAAACTGGCCTTCTTTAGGGGTGGGAAGGGGAAGATGAGTTGGCTTGTGGCCAGTTGAGCCACAAGTTTTGGCAGTAGGTGAGAAAGGACACATGCTCTGGAGGTAGCCCATGTAATCTGTGAACAGAGGGTCAGGGTGTGCAGCCAGAGCCAGTGCAACAGGGAGGAATATACTTGTGGTTTTCATGGCAGCAGCTCTAATTACATGACCAGAGAAATCCAGAGAGAAAATCTATACCTATATGCAGATCTCTCTTATCTCTATATCTATACCTGTACCATCTATCTCTACCTCTGTCTCTAACTCTCTAGTATCTATCTCTGTCTCTATATCCATACTTATGTCCATATCTATACTTTATTTAATAGACAGAAAGACAGATGTGCTGGTGGGACCACACTTAAGAGAGTACATGACGCCATTGTCAGTTCACATGGTGGAGCATGATTCACACTAGGGCCTGGTTGGGTGGGGTAGGACAACTCAGTGCCCATCTGCACAGGTTTTGTGGGAACTTGCTCTGTTCCCCAGCTCCACATGGCAGTGATCCAGAGCCCAGCACCCTCTGGGGATCTTGCCCATCTTGCCATGTGGTTCAAGCCCACTGGAAGGTCTGCACCTCTGAAGTTAATGAAGGTACTACAGAACCTTTTGTCACCACCCCTCACCCCTGAAAATGTGTCAGGCTCCCACAGATGTTACCTTGGTGATTAGGGCACTGCCAAGTGCCTTCCAGGGTCCCTGTGAACATGAAAGGATATGGTAAGAATGTTCAGCAGGAGTCATGTTATTGCAAGAACACGTTAATCTCAGTGCTACCATGAGCAGGAATTTGTGTAATAGGAGGAAAGCTGAATTAAAAGGATTTGAGCATGTAACACTTGTGGAAATGCATGGTCAGTACCCTGGAAGTTACATGTTGTTTCTCTAGTGATTTTGCCAACATCTCACCTAATGCTCATGGTGGGACTGGGAGCATTTTCTGCATCATATTGAGAAGATATTTAACCAAGTATTTTATAAAAGGATTATGATATATATATATATATCTATATATATATATATATTTAAAGCTTTTATTCACTTATGTGAGAGAGAGCAAGAAAGAGAGCAAGCATGAGCAGGGAGAAGGGGCAGAGGGAGAGGGAGAAGCAGACTCCCCACTGAGCAAGGAGTCCAATGTGGAGCTTGATCCTAGGACCCTGAGCTGAAGGCAGACCTTAATGGACTGAATCATACAGGCACCGCATGTACTATATTTTAAATTTATTGTGTTTATTTTTTACAAAGATTTTGAATGCTATAATCCCACATCTGTACAGTCTTCCTTATAATGCATTACATTATAATCTTTCAATTTCAAGATGTTATATTTTTCATTTAAGGAGAAATTTGTAGTGATTTGAGTCACGTAGGATGATGGACACATTGCAGGAAGCAGAAGATAGTACCTAGTAAATGAGTTCTGTTTTCCTCTCTCACAGCACAGGATATCAGACAAGATTCTGCTCACCAAATGCCTGATGGTGTTGGGATTTGTTATCTTCATGTTCTTTCTCAATTCGTTTGTCTCTGGTGTTCATCTTGATCTTGGTGAGTCTAATTTTTTGTTACATTTTGCTGATAGGGTCTGCATGCTATCACAGTCTGCAAGGGAAGATTTCAAAGCTTATTCCTAGACATTGGTGAGGAGGGCTGATGTGGAGTGTGGCCAGCCTTTGATGGAAAGAAGGAAACCTTTATCCACTACCTCTCTCTTTTTTTTTTTTTTCTGAAAGAGAGGGAGAGGGGACAAGAGAGGGAGGGAGGGAGAGAGAGGTGCATTTCCAGCTCTTAGTGTCTCAGTGCATGGTCTGCAGCCCCTCCAGGGTTTAATGTTAGAAGAAATATTGAGTAGTTATTATAATCTCTCTCAAATTTGATAACCAGATCTTTAAAATGTTGCTTAAGAAGAACCCCCAGAAGAGACAGGAGGTCCCATCAGCAAGGCCACAATCTTGCAGTTTGTGCAACTTGACGTGAGGATTAAATGAGGGACTGAAAAGGCCACAGGAGTGTAAGAGGTCTACAAAACCCATTTCCCCTATGGTGCATCCGTTTTCCCCACAGAGAAGAACTCTTTCTCCTGCCCTCTCCCATAGGTTTCCCTTCTCTTGCTTTCTCGTTTCTATGGCTCTCACTTTCCACTTTCTCAAGCCCTTTGTTGAGGTTGCATAGCTTGTTCCCACCTGAGACATGCCTGTCTTGCAGATTGAGCTCACCACATACCTTGTTAACTCCGACATCCTTCCACTCTTCATCAGTATTTTCCTCATTCCTTAGGTTTTTCTTACTGATTTAACCATTATTCTATTGATGTTATTACTTAAGACAAAACAAAACCCAAACCACTTCCAAAATGCACCTCACATGAGTGTATAGATTTATGAGAAAGATAAATTTAAAATCCTTTCCAGGAATATTTTCTTTATAACCAAAAATTTCATTATCTTCCTTCAAAAGGAAGCTCTGTTAAGATAATTTGGGGTGCCAGGTGGCTCATTGGGTTAAGCCTCTGCCTTCTGCTCAGGTTATGATCTCAGGGTCCTGGGATTAAGCCCCACATTGGGCTCCTTGCTTAGCAGGAAGCCTGATTCCCCCTCTCTCTCTGCATGCTGCTCTGCCTACTTGTGATCTCTCTCTCTGTGTCAAATAAATAAATATAATCTTTTAAAAAAAGATAATTTAAATATCTTTTTATAAAAAATGTGACTTACTACAACATTTGAAGACTATAATTTCTGTAGAAAGCAAAGGCTCTTAACTTTGTAAAATAGATGGCTAATGTGAGCAAGTTTCAGTTATTCACACCATGGCATTGCTCCTTTGGATCTAGGCTACCATCAGAAATGTTTAGACTGTAGATTAATTTCCCTTTTCTGTCACATGTAGAAAGAGATATTGCTAGAGTCTTACATATAGTACATGATATACATACTTTTAACTGAGTGTCCAGCTTTATATCACGTATTTAGAACCTCTCAGAATTTATTTCCTTAAATAATCTCAAATCCAATATCCCAGGCAGCCTGGACTGGGTTCTAAGCTGATAAATGTTCTTTATCCACAATTGAGAGCCAATCCACATAGAATCCTGGTGTAATAAAGAATGCCAAATCCAGACTGGTAAAAATGTCATGAATTTTAATTGTATTTGGTGTGTTACATCTATCCTCATTTTTATGATCGCCATTTGGGACTACATCTTGGAAATAAAATATTTTATTTTGGCCTGACTAGATTGATTTTAGTTCTTTTATCTCTGTAGTAAGAGATTATCTAGTGTCATCTATGCTTTTTTATTTTTTTAATTTTTAATTTTTTTTATAGTAACCTTAGTCTCTCTTTTAAGATTTATCTATGCTTTTTTAAAGTCCAGGTAGTATCTTTATAATCATTACTTTATTTTTTTTGACCCTCAAAAAACATTTATTCAGAAAAAGGGATTTTCTAGATACATTTTTTAAATTTGGTAACACATTCTTTTTTTTATTATTTAATTTCTTTTCAGTGTAACAGAATTCATTGTTTATGCACCACACCCAGTACTCCATGCAATACGTGCCCTCATTAATACCCACCACCTGGTTCCCCCAATCTCCCACCCACTGCCCCTTCAAAACCCTCACATTGTTTTTCAGAGTCCATAGTCTCTCATGGTTCACCTCCCCTTCCAATTTCCCTCAACTCCCTTCTCCTCTCCATCTCCCCATGTTCTCCATGTTATTTGTTATGCTCCACAAATAAGTGAAACCATATGATACTTGACTCTCTCTGTTTGACTTATTTCACTCAGCATAATCTTTTCCACTCCCGTCCATGTTGCTACAAAAGTTGGGTGTTCATCCTTTCTGATGGAGGCATAATGCTCCATAGTGTATATGGACCACATCTTCCTTATCCATTCGTCCATTGAAGGGCATCTTGGTTCTTTCCACAGTTTGGCGACCGTGGCCATTGCTGCTATAAACATTGAGGGACAGATGGCCCTTCTTTTCACTACATCTGTATCTTTGGGGTAAATACTCAGTAGTGCAATTGCAGGGTCATAGGGAAGCTCTATTTTTAATTTCTTAAGGAATCTCCACACTGTTCTCCAAAGTGGCTGCACCAACTTGCATTCCCACCAACAGTGTAAGAGGGTTCCCCTTTCTCCACATCCTCTCCAACACACGTTGTTTCCTGTCTTGCTAATTTTGGCCATTCTGACTGGTGTAAGGTGGTATCTCCATGTGGTTTTAATTTGAATCTCCCTGATGGCTAGTGATGATGAACATTTTTTCATGTGTCTGATAGCCATTTGTATGTCTTCATTGGAGAAGTGTCTGTTCATGTCTTCTGCCCATTTTTTGACATGATTATCTGTTTTGTGTGTGTTGAGTTTGAGAAGTTCTTTATAGATCCTGGATATCAGCCTTTTGTCTGTACTGTCATTTGCAAATATCTTCTCCCATTCTGTGGGTTGCCTCTGTTTTGTTGACTGTTTCCTTTGCTGTGCAGAAGCTTTTGATCTTGATGAAGTCCCAAAAGTTCATTTTTGCTTTTGTTTCCTTTGCCTTTGGAGACATATCTTGAAAGAAGTTGCTGTGGCTGATATCGAAGAGGTTACTGCCTATGTTCTCCTCGAGGATTCGGATGGATTCCTGCCTCACGTTGAGATCTTTTATCCATTTCGAGTTTATCTTTGTGTATGGTGTAAGAGAATAGTTGAGTTTCATTCTTTTACATGTAGCTGTCCAATTTTCCCAGCACCATTTATTGAAGAGACTGTCTTTTTTCCACTGTATATTTTTTTCCTGCTTTGTCGAGGATTATTTGACCACAGAGTTGAGGGTCCATATCTGGGCTCTCTACTCTGTTCCACTGGTCTATGTGTCTGTTTTTATGCCAGTACCATGCTGTCTTGGTGATCACAGCTTTGTAGTAAAGCTTGAAATCAGGAAATGTGATGACCCCAGCTTTTTTTTTCTTTTTCAATATTTCCATAGTGATTTGGGGTCTTTTCTGGTTCCATACAAATTTTAGGATTGCTTGTTCCAGCACTTTGAGGAATGCCGGGGGAATTTAGATTGGCATGGCATTGAAAGTATAGATTGCTCTCAGCAGTGTAGACATTTTAACAATCTTTATATTTCCAATCCATGAGCATGGAATGATTTTCCATCTTTTTGTGTCTTCTTCAATTTCTTTCATGAGTGTTCTGTAGTTCCTCAAGTACAGATCCTTTACCTCTTTGGTTAGGCTTATTCCCAGGTGTCTTTTGGTTCTTGGTGCTATAGTAAATGGAATCGATTCTCTAATTTCCCTTTCTATAGTTTCATTGCTAGAGTATAAGAAAGCAACTGTTTTCTGTGCATTGATTTTGTATCCTGCCACATTACTGAATTGCTGTATGAGTTCTAGTAGCTTGGGGATGGAGTGTTTTGGGTTTTCCATATAAAGTATCATGTCATCTGCGAAGAGAGAGAGTTTGACTTCTTCATTGCTAGTTTGGATACCTTTTATTTCTCTTTGTTGTCTGATTGCTGTTGCTAGGACTTCTAATACTATGTTGAACAACAGTGGGGAGAGTGGGCATCCTTGTCATGTTCCTGTTCTCAATGGGAAGGCTGTTAGCGTTTCCCCTTGGAGGATGATATTCGCTGTGGGATTTTCATAGATAGATTTTATGAAGTTGGGTTATGTTCCCTCTATCCCTATACTTTGAAGTGTTTTAATCAGAAATGGATGCTGCATTTTGTCAAATGCTTTTTCTGCATCAACTTAGAGGACCATGTAGTTCTTTTCTCTTATTGATTTGTTCCATCACACTGATTGATTTGCGAATGTTGAACCACGCTTGCATCTCAGGGGTAAATCCCACCTGGTCATGGTGTATAATCTTTTTAACGTACTGTTGGATCCTATTAGCTATGATCTTGTTGAGAATCTTGGCATCCATATTCATCAGGGATGTGGGTCTGAAATTCTCCTTTTAGATGGGGTCTTTGCCTGGTTTGGGGATCAGCGTAAGGCTGGCTTCATTGAAAGAGTCTGGAAGTTTTCCTTCTCTTTCTGTTTTTTTGAAACAGCTTCAGGAGAATAGGTATTATTTCTTCTTTGAATGTGTAGAATTCCACATGGAATTCATCAGGTCCTGGGCTCTTGTCTTTTAGGAGGTTTTTGGTCACTGCTTCAATGTCGTTACTAGATATTGGTCTATTCAGGTTGTCAGTTTCTTCCTGTTTCAGTCTTGGAATTTTATAGGTTTCCAGGAATGCATCCATTTCTTCTAGGTTGCTTAACTTATTGGCATATAACTGTTGATAATAATTTCTGATGATGGTTTCCATTTCCTTGGTGTTAGTCGTGATCTCTCCCCTTTCATTCATAATTTTATTAATTTGGGTATTCTCTCCTTTCTTTTGGATTAGTTTGGCCAGTGGTTTATGTATCTTATTGATTCTTTCAAAGAACCAGCTTCTAGTCTCATTGATGTGTTCTACTGTTTCTCTAGTTTCTGTCTCATTGATCTCTGCTCTATTATTGATTATTTATCTTCTTGTGCCTGGGGTTGGCTTAATTTATTGTTGATTTTCCAGTTCTTTAAGGTGAAAAGAGAGATGGTGTATTCTGGATTTTTCAATTTTTTAAGGGAGGCTTGCATGGCTATGTATTTCTCCCTTAGGACTGCCTTTGCTGTATCCCATAGGTTTTGGACCGAAGTATCTTCATTCTCATTGGTTTCCATGAATTGTTTAAGTTCTTTTTTGATTTCCTGGTTGATTCAAGCATTCTTAGGCATGGTGGTCTTTAGCTTCCAGTGTTTGAATTCCTTCCAAATGTTTTCTTGTGGTTGAGTTCCAGTTTCAAAGCATTGTGGTCTGAGAATATTCAGGGAATAATCTCAATCTTTTGGTATCAGTTGAGACCTGATTTTTGACCCAGTATGTGGTCTATTCTGGAGAACGTTCCATGTGCACTGGAGAAGAATGAGTGTTCTGTTGTTTTAGGGTGAAATGTTCTGTGTATGTATGTGTGTGTGTGTGTGTGTATATATATATATATATTGTGTGTGTGTGTGTGTGTGTGTGTGTATATGGTCCATCTGGTCCAATGTGTCATTCAAAGCTCTAGTTTCTTTATAGATTTTCTGCTTGGATGATCTATCTATTACTGAGAGTAAGACAACCTACAATTAATGTATTCATATCAATGTGATTCTTCATTTTGATTAATAGTTGGCTTATGTAGTTGGCTGCTCCCATATTGGGGACATAAATATTTACAATTATTAGATCGTCTTGGTGGGTAGACCCTTCAAGAATGATGTAGTGTCCTCCTGTATCTCTGAATTCAATCTTTAGCTTAAAATCTAAGTTATCTGATTTGAGAATCACTACCCCAGCTTTCTTTCGAGGCCCATTGGCTTGAAAGATGCTTCTCCATCCCTTCCATTTCACTCTGGATGCATCTTTAGGTTCCAATTGTGTCTCTTATAGATAGCATATGGTTGGGTCCTGTCGTTTTATCTGGTCTGTAGCCCTGTTCCATTTTATGGGAGTGTTTAGGCCATTCACTTTGAGAGTGATTATTGAAAGTTAAGTTTTTATTGATATCATATTGCCTGTGAAGTTCTTGTTTCTATAGATTGTCTCTGTAAATTTCTATTCTATGTCACTCTTGGGTTCTTTCTTTTTTTATAGAACGCCTGTTATTATTTCTTAATATTTCTTGTAGTTCAGGTTTGGTGGTCACAAACTCTTTTAAACCTTTAAACCTTGCTGGTCTTGGAAGCTCTTTATCTCTCCATCCATTTTGAATGTCAACCTTGCTGGATAAAGTATTCTTGACTGCATTCTCATTGAGTGCCCTGAATATGTCTTGCTCGTCCTTTCTGGCTTGCCAGGTTTCTGTGGACAAGTCTGACATTATTCTGATTGACCTTCCTCTGTATATAAGGAATCACTTCTTCCTAGCTGCCCTCAGAACCTCTTGTCTAAAATTATGATTCGTGAATTTCACAATGTCTTGAGGTCTTTCTAGATTTGCTGACCTTGGTGGGTGTCCTTTCTGCCCCTAGGACATGAACACTTGTTCCATTCCCGAGATTGGGGAAATTTTCATTCAGAATTTGTTCAACTATATCTTATAGTCTTCTCTCTTTCCACCCCCTCAGGGATCCCAATAATTCTGATGTTGGAACTGTTCATGGCATCATTTATTTCCCTAATTCTGTTTTCATGGCTTCTAAGCTATTTGTTCCAGTCCTCCTGGTGATCCTCTTTCTCTACCACTTTGTCCTCAGATCACTAATTCTATCTTCTGCCTCGGTTACCCTAGCTGTTAGAGTATTTAGATCAGATTGTATCTACTTGATAGCATTTTTAAGTTCTGCCAGATTGGCTTTCATTTCTGCCCTTAGAGATTCCGTGTTGTCACTAATGGTTTTCTCTAGTCTAGCCATTGCCTGGATGTTACCCTGAATCCCTTTCTGCCATACTGTTTATGTCTATATCCAATAGTTCTGATGGAGAGGGCATGGTCTCTGAATCTTTCCTCTGTTGGATGTTCCTTCTCCCAGTCATTTTGGTGAGAGGTGGTTGAGGGGATGTATAGCTGAATATAACAACTACGATCCAGGCAAGGTACACCCTGGAAAGTTTCAGAGTGATCTGAAGTCACCACCAAAAAGAAAGATAAAAGAAAAAGAGACAGAGATTCCAGCCAAAATAAGCCCCAAAAGTAAGATTTATTGGGTGCAAAATAAGCTTAGACAAAAGTTAGACAAAAACTAACAAACAAGGGGCACCTGGGTGGCTCAGTGGGTTAAGCCTTTGCCTTCAGCTCAGGTCACGATCTCAGGGTCCTGGGATCGAGCCCCGCATCAGGCTCTCTGCTCAGCAGGGAGCCTGCTTTCCTCTCTCTCTCTGCCTGCCTCTCTGCCTACTTGTGATCCCTCTCTGTCAAATAAATAAATAAAATCTTAAAAAAAAAACAAAACCAAACAAGCAAAAAAACTAACAAACAAAAAGACCAACAAAAGTAAATGACAAGAAAAAAAAGAAGAAACCAGCCAAAATTAATCCGGAGAATAAGATTTGTATACCAGAACAAAAACAAATACACTGAAACACTTACAGAAGAATAAGATTGGAGGGTGGTTATAGATCATTGATGTGGGTGAGGAAGTTTAATTTGGTTCTTTCTGGGTGTATCTTTATATCTTTGTCAAAAGACTCAACTTACCAGAGATAAAAGGTAATTAAAATTGGTTTATATACAGGAACAGTATTGAATAGGAAAAAGGATTACCTTGAAGCTTATATCTATACATATATTAACAAAAAGAAAGAAAGAAAGAAAATAAGAAAAGGAGAAGAAAATGAAACACAGATGTATGTATGAAAAATTTCCAGTTAAAAAGTTATTATGGAATATGTTGTATGAAACCTCTAGTTGGTAAGTAGGTTAAAAAAATTAAAAGAACAAGAATCACGTGAAGGAATTAAAAAGTTGTATCTATGAAATATACAGGTTTTAGGGCAATACTGGGAGCCAAATAGATTGTATTCCTATGATATTGGGTTTTTACAGTTTTACAGGGACCCTACGGTGGTTTTCCTCTTGTTCTTTTGGCTTGCCTTCTCAGGGAGGAGACTGCTGCATTGTTTTCTTCTCAATCTTGCTTGGGTTGAGTTGCCCTGCAGGTTATCAAGGGACTAGGCTCTGTGCACTCAGACCCAGTGGTCGTGCAGTTTGCAGGAGGCTGTCACTGAGGGATCCAACCCGACCAGAGACGGGGTGGGAGGGGTGTTCTCTCAGTTGTGGGCTGGGAGCGTCAGACCCCATGGCCAGTCATGGAAGTCCGAGGTCCTAGAGATGGCTGCCTGGTGCCTACACCAGGCTCTCTCACACAAGGGCAGAAGTATGCTCAGAACCCCCCACCCCCACCCACCCAGTAGCACAGGTGGGGGAAGCCTGTGGACCTAGAGACTGCCAGGGGCACCCACAGGGTCTCTCTCAGGTGCAGGCAGAAGGGGGAGTACACATAGCCCAGCTGTGGTGCAAGCAGTGGAAATCCAAGAGCTCAGGGACCATAGACTGGAGGCTCCTCCAGACTCACTCTGGCACGGGTGGTCACTGGCCGTGGCCATCCTGGGTCCATGGGCTTAGGCCCATGCCCATCACTGCCTGATTCCACCAGTTGCCCCTTAAGATCTTTTTCTCTTTTTGAGTGCTTTTAACCATGTTGGGTTGTCCAATAATGGGTCCGTGATCAAAGGAGCGAGACTGATACAAAGTGAAGGTCAAGCAAAGCTTTATTTTGCGCCAAGCATTGAGAATCAAACCGACTGGCCGGGGCTGTCTCTTACAAAGAAGCAACCCCTCTCTGCCTTACAGACTAGCTTTTAAGGGCAAAGGCCATGTGGTTGGGCCTGGCCACGCACAGATGGCCAATGAGATTGTAACACACAGAGAAAGCTGCATAGTCATGCTAGGTCACACGTAAGTGACCAATTGAATCACAATTTACCCTATAGTAGACATTTGAACTAGCCTATCACCTTGGTCAGAATTGGCACCCAAAAGGTGGGGCCCACACTCCTTGGTAGCTAGGGAGAGAGTATGCGTGCCCCACTGATTGGCTCTCTCCACCTGGCCTGACCCGCCCTTGTATTTGGGCTTTGTTACCTGGGACCAGTTTCCTGGACTTGTTTTTAAGTAAGTCCCCTGGGGGTGGGGGGCAGGGTCAGTTTAAGTTTTACTGCATAAACAACAAAATCACTGTTTAACCAGCTGGAATCACTCTGGCTAAATAGGCCCTTACAACCAGACTCCAAGTTAATGCTGGTCCCCAATCACAGGGCATTTTCATATTGGAGTGTTACTTTCCAATGGATCCCTTCTGGTGGCTCCCTCCCCCTTCTGTTTATCCTCCGATATCAGTCCAAGTGTTCCCAATCCACTTTACCTCTCCACTGATGTCTTCTGCCCCCATAGAGATCCAGAAGTGTATAATCTTACATCTCAGGCTGATTTCATGGGTGTTCAGAGTGTTCTGGTAGATATTTAGCTCACTTTAGGGGACTGGTTGAAACAGAGTCTCCTACTTCTCTGCCATCTTGCCCCTTCCTCCTGTTAAGAGGTTTTGGCCTCTGTGTGCACCTCTTTCCCTTTTATTTACTACTGAATGGCTCCTAGCTGGCCTTTTGTGTTTTGAGAAGCAAAATATCCTCTTTCAAATGTACTCAGGGAAAGGAGAGTGATCTCTCCCAGTGAAAACCAGAGGATCACCTCACCATGGTTTATTGTGCAATCCCTTCCCACTGTACTCTCTCCCTCTCCCTGACTTTGCTGTGTGAAAAGGATTCCCTCGCCTTGGAGGCTGTAGGACTTACCTATCCCCCAATTTACAGCTCCAAACCTCGCATCTGCCACTTTCTCTCCCTTCAACTGTGTGGATTATTTTCTTAATCCTCAGATCATATTCCTAGTTGTTCAAAGTAGTTAGATATTGATCTAGCTGTGTTTGAGGGATGAGGCAAGGTCAGGGTCCCCTACTACTTTGCCATCTTAACTGTACCCCCCATAAATCCATTTTTCTTCATTCTTTTTTTTCTTTATGTTTCTGAGACCAGATAACCTCAATTGATCTATTTTCAACTTTGTTCATTCTTTTTTTCCCCAGCTCAAATATGAGGTTAAGTTCCTGTAATAAAAGTTTACATTTTACTTATTATACTTTTCAAATCCAGGATTTCTATTTATTCTTTGTGATGTCTTTTTAAAGTTTTTTATTTGGTGAGATGAGATTCTCACACTTTAGTTCATTGAACATATTTTAAATTTAAGTAAATGAAAAACATATATAATATTTTAAATAGCTGATTTAAAATCTTTGTCTGGTAAGTTCAATATCTGTACTCTCTCAAGGACAGTTTCAATTGGCTACTTTACAAGTTTTCCAATGACTTCACTTCCTGCTTGTGTGAGGCCTTAGGGTCATCCAGAGTTGTGAGATTAGATATCACTCATATCTTTTTTGGGTATGTTATACAATACTACAAATGCATGTTTCATCTAAATTCCCAGGAATATATAAGAGTTTCCCAAAATCCTTCATGGGCATCTTATACTCCAGCTTTTCTTTTAAGTTTTTTGGTCAGCTTCAAAGCCCTAACTCTTATTGTAGCCATAACCAGCTGAGAGATGTTTGGCATCAATTGTGTTCAACATAATCCCTGGGGAAAAAAGCTTTTTCCAGTGAGTAAGCTTCTAGGTCCCATAGGTCCTGAGAGTAAACTCTTAGATCCCACCCTGGGAGTGAGAGTTTCCAAGGAACTTCTAGACAGGTCAAGTAGTGACAGTTCTCTGGGAATGTGGCTTTGAGGAAACTCAAAACCTATTCTTTCTCCAGATTATGATATGATCTCTCTGATATGAGGAATTTGAGAGGCAGGTCAGGGGTTCGTGGGGTTAGGGAGGGAAAAAATGAAACAAGTTGGGACTGGGGAGGGAGACAAACCATAAATGACTCTTAATCTCAGTAAACAAACTGAAGGTTGATGGTGGGTGGGGAGTCTGGATAGGATGGACATTGGAGAGGGTATGTGCTATGGTGAGTGCTGTGAATTGTATAAGACTGATGATTCACAGACCTGTACCCCTGAAGCAAATAATACATTACATATTAATTAAAAAAACACACACACAAAACCCCCAAAACCAAAGACAAACAAACAAATAAAACCCTATTCTTTCTCTTCAATGGCTTCTAGGATTCTGGTTTTCCTTGTGATTGTAGGGCAGTTTGTTTTTAAGGTTACCACAGAGCCAAGGAGAGGCAAGTTAAATTGCCACAAAGCTCACTGTTCTTATCAAGATTCCACTGTATTTCTTGAATAAACGTGTCTCATATTGTTGCAGGCCTTTGGATAATTTGCCAAGTTCCAAAACAATTGATTTTTACAACTTTTGCAAGTATTCTCATTGTTGTTTGTTTGTTTGGAGGAGCAGACTTTAGATGTTCTTCTTTTTTCTTTTTGGAGGTTCTTATTTTGCTATTTTCACTAAATGGCTATAATTATAGATATTTATTATGTCATTATCAACAAAGACTACTTCCTTTCCCAAGGGTTGAATTTTTGTCTCTTATTCATTGATGACCAGTAATATCTCTCTTTGGTGAGAGATGCTGCTGAGAACCTTGATTACCTGGTGGAGATTGGGCTTCCAGGTAACTTGGCAAGAAAAAAGCCAAGATGGGAAGATAATCTTAAGGATATAATGCATGGGTTCACAGCTTGGCTCCTCCTTTTGGTGGAGATGGGAGGCTAGCCGAGGTAGAGATGGCATGGGGTCTAGAGATACAGGAGTTCTGCTGAGGCTGAGTATGCAACACTTTCCAGTCATTAATGGGTGGCTTTCCAGGGAGTGCAGGGGACCCTCCTGACCATTCTATCTTCTTTAAAATCATCCCATGCCCACTCCTGACAACTGGATCCCGAAACATTTGCCATTTTGAAATATTCTCACTAAATCATATGTGAACCTGTTCTCTCATTTATTTGGCAATTCTAATTGTGATTTACAGTAAATACAATCTTCTTTTGCTATAAAAGCAATCTGCTCCCAACCAAAAAACAGACTCCTAACTATAGAGAATAAATAGATGGTTACCAGACAGGAGGTGGGAGGGACAATGGGTGCAATAGGTGAAGGAAATTAAGAATACACTTATATTGATGATCACAGAGTAATATATAGAATTGTTGGATCACTATATTATATATCTGAAACTAATATAACACTGTACATCAACTATACTGGAATTAAAACTAAAAGAAAAAATACTTTGCTGCTGACTTTGGAGTATCTTTATTGATTTAAATGAACCACACTTTTCAGCACAGTGCAAACACTGAGGTACAGGATGAAGAAGGCTAGTTCTCCTCCTTTATTGGCTTAAAACCACGACGACGATGGAACATAGTAACACATGTCACAAGGCTCCTTGTGTTTTGGCTCTGATTCTCCCAATATGAGTATTTACTGTTGTTTGTGATCTTCCCCTTCTATTAGCTATAGTGTATCTTGAATGATGCAGCTAATATCTTTTATTGAGTACAAACAGGTCAATAAGTTTGGAGTAGAACAATTTAGTGACTGTACATCCCTTCATTTTTTTCTTCCCAATTGGCCTGTGTTACATATGTTTATGTCTAGCAGTAAGGACAGTGAGTTTTTTTTTTTTAAAGATTTTATTTATTTATTTGACAGACAGAGATCACAAGTAGGCAGAGAGGCAGGCTGAGAGAGAGAGAGAAGGAAGCAGGCTCCCTGCTGAGCAGAGAGCCTGATGTGGGGCTCGATCCCAGGACCCTGGGATCATGACCTGAGCTGAAGGCAGAGGCTTTAACCCGCTGAGCCACCCAGGCACCCCCAGTGAGGTTTTTAAAAGACTTAAAAGACTGAGTAATTTGACAAAGAACCACAGTAGCTTTTTTTTTTTTTTTAAAGATTTTATTTATTTATTTATTTGACAAACAGAGACCACAAGTAGGCAGAGAGGCAGGTGGGGGTCGGGGGCAGGGAAGCAGGCTCTCCGCTGAGCAGAGATCTCAATGCGGGGCTCAATCCCAGGACCCTGGGATCATGACCTGAGCCGAAGGCAGAGGCTTTATCCCACTGAGTCATCCAGGTGCACCCCACAGTAGCTTTTAAAGAATGGATCTTTCAGGATTGTTATTGGTTTATTTAAACAAAATCACGTGTGAACTATTGTTGAGTAACTTAAGTGTAAAATATACATCTCATCATGAGAATTATTAAAACTCTCAGATCTGCTTAAATGACTATTACTTACAGTTTTCTCATTAGTCATTAACTTTGACATCCTAAGTTGTCTAAGTATATATTAATGTTGTTTTCTATGTAAAATTATACTCTCTCTTTACCCCAAATAAAAAGGATAATAATCATATTTGTTATAAATAAATCTGGAAAACTCAGATGCCTACAGTGTTTCAGGAGCATTGAGACCAAGAAATCATTCCTTTTGGGGCTCAGGATAGCTCTAAGTTTGGAGTCATCTTTCTAGGAAGAATAAGTTGTGTCAAAATTTTCACTTGCTTTTCTGAAGCAATGCTGTGGTCATGTTTCAGTTCTTCAATATCAATAACTTGAACAAGAATTTAAATTAATCCTGTGAGTTTAATGTTATGTCCACTTATTTCTGGGACTTGTAATAATAAAAGAACCAGTTTTCCAAATGCTTATTTGTGGAAATTAGGTGTTCCATTGTTAGTGGATGACACAGTTAATTGGAATAAAGCTCAACAATTGAAAACATAATTGGCATAGATTTTCTCTCTATACCCTGTGCATTTGATATTTTCTCAGGTCAGATGTACCAGAATAGGATAGGCTATGTTGGGTATGCTGGGTAAAACATTGATCTTAGCATCTCAGAAGCTTGCAAAAAAAAAAAATGTTTTTCTTGCTGACACCACATGTTCAGTTCTGGCCAGTGGGGGTGACTGGTGGATAAAGACCAAGATTTTGTGATGCCACCATACATGATGCCACATGTATGTGATGCCACATACACCAACACATGGTTTCTAGGGTCATCCTGGCAGGGAAGACAGGTAGATAGAACTGATGGCTGTCCACAAATGCCAGGATGGGAAGGTGCATCTCTTGTGCTCACAGCCCATTGGCTAGGTCAGTCTTATGGCTCCACTTAACTCCATGAGACTAGGAAACCTTCCTCAAGGTCCAGTAGGGAGAAGAGGATCAAGTGTGAGGTGTTCAGGCAATCTAGTAAAGCGCCACATGGGACATCCTAAAAGATTTTTAGGGTTTACATATTATGATACTTGTGTATTAAAATATTGGCCACCCAGTAGGAGTGACTGGAATCTGCCAAGATATTGGTGACTGTTGAAGGACTCAATGAAAAAATATAGTTCCCTTGAATTTCAGATCACCTGAGGAGTGAGATGGGGAAGCAGTCCAAATGGCAACTTTAGATGATCTCCAAGAGCAATTGGTAGATTTCTCCAGGCCAGACTGCTCTGTTGCCCAACTCTAGCGGCACCATTCACGTGGAACACAACTTACTGCAGTTGTGCAGTGTCTGGACTGTGTGGCTTGAGGCAGTAGTCCTGTTCCAATGGGTCAAAGGAAAAGCTGACCTCAGGATAAAATGCTGCTTTCTCAAGGGATGGCCTAGAAACTCTATCAAGTTGTATAGTATTTTGAGAATTTACATCCCTGTTTAATGCAGTTAGTTAACTGCTCCTTCATTTACTTCTTACTCCAATATTTTTTAGTGTGTTTATCCCACTCATCACTGTGAGATGCACTGAGGACACAGAGAATAACACACTATCTCTGACAATGTGTAATACCATGGCAGCACTGGCCCACATTTCTTTTAATAAACTGAATTCCATTAACAAAGCTAGAATGCAATAATGCAGAGTAAGAATTTTAAAATTGCATTCAGAATTCTTTCCTAATTATTACTTGTTTTCAAGTAAGAATTCACTCATTTTTCACAGCAGTCATAATGCCTAAAATTAACAAATCAGGAAACAAGAAGTGTTGGCGAGGATGTGGAGAAAAGGGAACCCTCCTACACTGTTGGTAGCAATGCAAGCTCGTGCAGCAATTCTGGAAAACAGTATGAAGTTTCCTCAAAAAGTTGAAAATAGAGCTACCCTATGACCCAGAAATTGCACTACTAGGTATTTACTCCAAAGATACAGTTGTAGTGATCCAAAGGGGGTACCTGCACCCCAAGTTTATAGCAACAATGTCCACAAGAGCCAAACTATGGAAAGAGCCCAGATGTCCATCAACAGATGAATGGGTAAAGAAGATGTGGTATATATATACACAATGGAATACTACTCAGACATCAAAGAAAATGAAATCTTGACATTTGCAAAAATGTGGATGGTACTAAAGGGTATTATGCTAAGTGAAGTAAGTCAACTGAAAAAAGACAATTATCATATGATCTTACTCATATATGGAATTTAAGAAACAAAACAGAGGATCATAGGGGAAGGAAGGGAAAAATTAAACAAGACAAAATCATAGAGGGAGACAAACCGTAAGAGACTCTTAACTATAGGGAACAAACTGAGGATTGCTGGAGGGGAGATGGATGGGGGGATGGTGTAACTGGGTGATGGACATTAAGAAGGGTACATGATGTAATGAACACTGGGTATTATATAAGACTGAGGAATGACTGAGTTCTACCTCTGAAACTAATAATATACTTACTTAATTACTTATTTTAATCATTCACTATTTTAATTCTAATGCATAATATCTAGGGGGCATAATATTCACATTTTTAATATCTTTGCATTTTTAGATTTTTTTTGCCTTTTTAGATCTTGGTGGCACAGTTCAATAAAAAATGTTAGCAGTGTTTTGTTTTGAGTATTGAGTAGGGCTTATCATAAACAATGCTAAAATCTCAATAACTTAAAAAAGTAGGTGTTAGGAAATCATATGACTTTGAGATCTAAAAAAATAAAAATAAAAGCAAGTGAAGAAAACATTAGATATGACTCCTTGATGGCTTTCTTATAAGTTTGTCTTGAAGTTCTATTTTATGTCAGTTTTTTTTATTATGTTCAACTAACCAACACATAGTACATCATTAGTTTTTTATGTGATGTTCAATGATCCATTAGTTGTGTATAACACCCACTGCTCATCACCATGTGTGCCCTCCTTAATACCCATCACCCATTTTGACAGTCATGAATAGGAAGCTTCTCAGAGGGTGCTCGATTTTCAGTGTTCTTCAAAGATGTTAAAACCACAGAATAGCTTTAATGTTGAGTTAAGCTCACTTGGTTGGTTGGTTCACTCATTGCCTCAGCAGCGAGCTTAGGTTTAAAACCCTAAGAGACCTCTATGGTACCTTGGTGTCCAGCACCATATAGCTGTCATCATAGTTGTTATAGTTGTCATGGATGATATAGCTGTGGTCATGACAGTTGTATGTGGACCATCCTCTTCATAAGGCTGTGCAGTCTTCAGGACAGAGCTCATGTCCAGTTCACCATTCCTGAGTCCTTGAGGCTATTACAGGGACCCACAACCCACATACTCTGTGTTGATGGAGTTGTTCTCTCTGTCCATCCTAGGTGTTAATCCTACCACCATTTGTGTCTGACAGTATGAGTGAACTGGCATTTGGGGACAGCCTGGATGCTTGGTACTTTGTACTAGCATATATGAAGGACAAGGATTCTTCCTTTGTGTGTGTTTTCCTTAGTGGTCATATTATTTGAAGAAGTTTGTCAGTGTCCAAGCAGAGTTACCCTTGAATGACTTAAAAGTTTAAGTTGCCACCTCCATTGGCATGTTTGTAGGGATGTACCATCTTCTCTCCCCTATCCTTACTTCTTCCCTCAATTTTGTGTTTTGGTTTTAGAGGTGGAATGGAGCAAAAGGACAGTTTTCCCCTTTTTTTACTGAAAGGAAGTTGTATAGTAAGCAGTGGACCTGGAGGCTAACACCCAGGCTGGAGTCTCAGCTCTGACACTTCTTTGCAGGGAGGTATGGAATGTTGCTTTCTGAGATGGAAAGGTGATTTGGCTGTGACCCCCAAGCGTAGATAGCATATCTGCCTTGGCAGGTTTGTACTCCCTTCCCTCTTGCATTACTTTTACATGTGCTTCTAAAGCTGCATATTTTGCTTAAGAGGACCTAATTTCTGCAAAGTTCAGTGGCCTTTTCTGTAAACTAGGAGTCTTTAAGTATCTTCATCAGAGCATATTATGTTATCAAAAACATTGCCATGCAATTCAGCTTCTTAAAGAGGATATAAAAAGTGCTAAAAGTTGATGCCCTCAATTACCTTAAAAATAGAAACTTCTGTTTTTTCAAAAGAATATAATGAGTGAAAAAGAAGTTGCAGAGTGAAAAAGTGTGTGAAAAACACATTTTTTGTTGCATTTGGAAATTATATCTAAAATAGAAGAAGAATACATATAAATTTATAAAAGAATGACAGGAAACCCAATAGAAAAATGGACAGGAAATAGGAAAATGGACAGGAATCCTGAATAGACACTTCACAAAAGAGGATACTGGAATGACTAGAACTACCAAAAGTATATGAAAGGGTGCTTATCCTTATAATTCATCAGTACCCAATTGAACTATCAGTTAAAGGTTGCCAGCATGGTTGTGGATAAACTGATGTTTGAAATTCACTGAACTACTTACTGTGGAATAGGATAATATACTTCCAGTGCCCTCAAGGCTGTGACCTTACAGCCATTTTACATAGCACATCATTCCTCCTATAATGATGAACTTTTTCCTGACATGAAAAGTAGTCCCTCTGGTTGAAGCTTTGCTTATTATGATAGGCTTTTGTTTCCAGGTAACATGTCTTTGGAAGACTTAATTCTGTAGAGATATAGATATTACTGGAAATGAATTATTTATTCTATTTTACTCTGCTTTATCAAAAAAGTAAAACATTTAAAATGTGCTACAGGAAAAAAAAATGTGATTTTAAACCACAACAAGATACCTCTATATCCGGGGTGCCTGGGTAGTTCAGTCAGTTAAGCATTTCAGCTGGGGTCATGATCCTGGAGTCCAGGGATCGAGCCCCACATCAGGGCCCCTGCTTGGCAGGGAGTCTGCTCCTTCCTTTCCCTCTGTTCCTCACCAGCTTGTGCTTGCTCTCTCTCTCTCTCTTTTTAAAGGTTTTATTTATTTATTTGACAGACAGAGATCACAAGTAGGCAGAGAGGCAGGCAGAGAGAGAGAGAGGTGGGGGAAGCAGGCTCCCTGTTGAGCAGAGAGCTTGACGTAGGGCTGGATCCCAGGACCCTGAGATCATGACCAGAGCCGAAGGCAGAGGCTTAACCCACTGAGCCACCCAGGCACCCCTTGCTCTCTGTTTCTTGATCATTCTCTGTCCCAAACAAATAAATAGAACTTTTTTTTTCTAAAAAAGATACCACTATATCCGCGACTAAATGGCTTAAATATTAAAAACTGACAATAACAAGTGTTGAGAGAATGTATAGCAACAGGAAGTGTCATATATTGCTGATAAGACTATATATTTGCACAGAGACTTCAGAAAATGACTTGGCAGCATCTACTAAGGTTTAGGACAATACATTCTATTGCTCAGAAAGTTTGTTCTTAGTTATATGCCCAACAGAAATGTATATGTATGCACACCAAAAAAATATCTGAAAATGGTCATAGCACCCCTCCTCAATAACCTCAAGCTGGAAGCAATTCACATATCTGTCAACCCTAGAATAGATAAATAAATTGTGGGATAATCATACTATCATGAATAAAAATACAAATTTTTAAGATTTTATTTATTTGAGAGAGAGAGAGAGAGAATGAGCAGGGGGGAGAGGGAGAAGCAGGCTCCCTGATGACCAGGGAGCCCTGATGTGGGGCTTGATCCCAGGACCCCAGAATCATGACCAAAGCTGAAGGCTTGCAACTACAACAACTCACAGACATGTTGAACAAAAGAAAAGTCTGAAAGAAGAAAGTATATACGACATGATTCCATGTATAAAGAAGTTGGGCAAATCTACTCTATGGTGAGAAGAATCTGAGTGGAAGGGAGAATGTAGGAATGGAAGGAAATTTAACTGGGCTTTTGGACTATTTCTTGCCCTGAAAGGTTACCTGGTTGTATTTCTTTTGTATTGAGCTCTATGATTTACTTAAAATCAATGCATATTTCTGTATGCATGCTATAGTTCAATTAAAATGTTTATAAGATGGTTTAATAAATATATTCATTGTACCAATCATGGTCTTACTAGAAAACAGATGGTCTACTCCAACTTGGCAATTTGAGTAGGATTTACTAGCAGGGCTGTTTACCAAGGTGTGGGCAAGATGGAGGAATCCACAAAGGGTAGGGTACTGTCCCAGAGCCAGGGTGTGTGTGTGTGTGTGTGTGTGTGTGTGTGTGTGTGTGAGAGAGAGAGAGAGAGAGAGAGAGAGAGATAGAGATAGAGATAGAGAGAGATGGAGATGGAAACAGAGAGGGAAGGTGTGGGAAGGAAGGTAATTAGAGAGAGAGAGAAAGAGAGAGAGGGAGGGAGGAAACAGGAAGGAAGAGAAGATGGAGATTACTAGGAACTAGAAGGATGTGACATCAAGGCTACCCCAGAACAGCTTTGAGACCTTTAGTGGAAAGATCCTGTAGGGAGGGATCCAGAGTAATGACTATCCGGAGTCCTTTTTCACCCCACTCCATCTCCTACTGGGGCTCTCCTTTGGCAGAAACTAGCTGAAATTGAGAACTTTTTGATGTGGTCCACATAAAGTCAGCTTCTGGGGCAGAGAGTTGGTTGGGATGGTGGATCATGGACAGGAAAGGGCAATTCAGCAGGGTGTCCTGCACCTACTTTCACCTCTCAGTATTGGTGGAAACTTTATTGAAAGCAAAACGGTTAGAATTAGAATCATTCATGTTTCAATCATCCTTATTCTTCCCAATCTCAGCACTTTTAAACTATTGACTTGATGTAATCATGGTGTTTCCTAAGCCTGATTAGAAGACACACAGAATCTTCCAGGTGTTAAAAAGAAGCCATTAGCTTCACTCTGAGCTTTGATGTCACAGCCATAGACAGAACTTTGGGCAGTTCACAACCACTTCCCTGGATTGAATAGGGAGAGGGCAGATCTGGAACCATATCACCCTGGCTCTAAGCATAGCTCTGATACTCAGTTGCTTGGTGCCTGTGGGTACCTGTTGTGTCACAGTACTCCCTATAAGGTTGCTGTGAGAACTGAATCACTTAATATGGACAGAGGTCTTAGAAACAGGGCTTGGTATGTAATTGAATGTGATATGAAGGAACAGTTTAGGCTGGTTGCCAAGCAGCTCAGGAAAATATAGATGATGAAAAACATCCTTGCTTTTGCTGGATTTTGAAGGCAAGCTAGAAAGAATAGAACTTTTCTCATGAGAGGAAACCTGTGCAGGCTATATAGTAATTGGTGGTGATGAGGTTCTTCCTCCTTTTGGTCGCAGACAGTTGCCCTATGTGCAGTTAACAGAACATAAGCTCTTGGTGATTCAGTTTACTGTAATTTTCTAATCCAACTCATCCCATGCTGCCTCTCCCACCTGATCACCCAACTGTGAACAGTGAGCTCCCTAGGAGGAGGCATGGGGCTTGTATCTTGGAGACTCAATGGATGGGTAAACATTAGGTTCAATAGTAAGTCTAAAATTACCCCATAGACTACCACAATATTTCTGTGAAACTAAAAGTCCTTGATTATTTGTGATAAATCTCATGTGGCCTGTTTTATGGTCAATACACATCAGATAGCTCTCCAAAAGGAGGCAGGTGGTGTAGCTTTTGTTCTGTCCAGTACACATAGCCCTTTTGTGAAGTTTCCCAGAGTAAAGGATAAATAGGAGGTGTATAACTGTTGAGATATTCTCTGGAGATGCATGTGGTTTAAGATATATAGGTTAGTTCATTTTAACAGTAGGTAACAGTTATCAGAATAGTATTGGTTTTGATCAAAGGTCCTGAAAAATATCCAGGGCAAGGAACATGGACAATATGTTCCTTATAAAAGATTGCAAGGTTTCAGGTAGAACAAAATTAAGTTACATTTCTGAATGCATGAAGTAACTATTTTTTGGAGAGCTTTCATAAGTGGAATTACCAGATTTATTCTTAAGTAGAGAAAACATTTGATCTGAAGACTGAACACATAAGATAAATCCAGCTTGGTGGAATGGAAAGAAATTCTCAGAGTGGGGATTGAATCCTGGTTTTGCTGTGTAGCCTGAAAAAAACCTATTAATCTTTGGGAGCCTCAGTTTTTTTACAGGCTAGCTTGCTGTGAGGTGACCAGCATATGCCCATGTCAAGGAGACTGCTTAGTGAATAGTGGAAGCCATGCTCGTTCTACTTTGAATCTTATTGCCCAGGGGCTTAGGAGTGGGAGGAGAGTCCCATTTGGCTCTTTGTTCTGCACTGAAACTTGGTTTTGTTGGAGATTCAAATGAGAAAGTACAGAGCTTCTTATCAAAGATTTCATTTTAAAGAGGTAAAGCTCTTGGTGAGAGATTAATGGCCGTTCAAGGAGAGTTGATAGAAGCTCCACAGGATAAAGACAGATGGGATAAATGTTGCTTTTTATTCTTATCCATGTCCAGTAAACTGACCTTTTAATTTAGAAGAAGAGTCTTTTTTTAAAATTTATTTATTTGATAGAGAGAGATCACAAGTAGGCAGAGAGGCAGGCAGAGAGAGTGGGAGGAAAGCAGACTCCCTGGTGAGCAGAGAGCCTGATGCGGGGCTTGATCCTAGGACCCTGGGATCATGACCCGAGCTGAAGGCAGAGGCTTAACCCACTGAGCCACCCAGGTGCCCTAGAAGAAGAGTCTTAATGGCACATTATTAGTATTTGTGATAGTATGTGAAGCTGGAAATTGTGATGTCCCATCAGCAGTCTTTTCTTCCAACACACTATAAAAGAGTCCACCGCTTCATCCTTTGTCACTTGCTGGCTGTCATTGAGGAGCCAGCACTGAATGAGAACAGAATGGAGCATTTCTGATAGTGACCCAGGGGAACATGTTAGAAGGTGCCCCTTTGACTCCTCAGTAAAGGCACCAGATATTTCCAAACAGATATGCTCATGCACAGGCAATTTGATTAGCACTACTGCTGGCTCTGCAGACAGTGTGATTAAAATCATGGGAGAAATTCAGATTTTGTAGGGACAAGGTGAGACCTCATTCAATTGTAGGTTATTGCAGGAAATTTTTCTGACATGAATCTGACATTTGTGAATATGGAACCTACGCTGAAGTTCGATTGATGAGTACTATGACAGGAGTCTGGACTGGAAGAAAATTCAGGCCTCCACAAACTAGTAAAGAAAAGTAGATCTCTAGAGAGAGTCCTAGTGGAGCTTCCATCTTCCTGTCCTGACTGGAATTTCTCTCAGGATCATGAAAATAACTTGTGTTTTTACTGACTCAAAGATTATTACTGCCATTATGGCATGCAAGCAATGGGATGCCATTTCTGGTTTGTAGAAAACTATTATCCAGGGAAAGTGCAATTGGTGTAAGTTTTTACTGGGAATTTAAAGAAATCTACTATCTTCAGGAGAGAAATAAAGGAATGAGCTATCAGATGGAACAGGTAAGCAATGTTTGTCTTTAGTACTGTGGTAAGTGCCCTGGAGAATTCAGAGAAAAGTGACAAAATCTAGTCAAGCGAACAAAGCTATATGCATGGGAAAATCAGGCCACTCTGGCTCCTTTGCTTAAAAAAAACTTCAGTGACTTTTCTGTCTGCAGAATGAAATCCCAATACATTTGCATGCTATATAAGGCCTTCTCATCTACCTCATGACCACTAAATGACAATGCACTTCCCAAAAAGGACATCTTTACTCTTTATCTTTTTATTGTGGTAAAACATATATCACATAAAATATGCCATTTTATCCATTTTTAAGTGTACAATTCAGTGGTGTCAATTACATTCACGGTGTTGTGTAACCATTACCATTATTTATTTCTAAGTGGAATTTATATTCTAAGTGGAATCATACAATATTTGTCCTTTTGTGTCTTGCTTATTTCAATTAGAATAACATTTTCTGATTCATCCATGTTATAACATGGATCAGAAATCCATTTATTTTTACAACGAAATAGTATTCCATTTTGTGTCTATACCACATTTTGTTCACCCAGTCATCTGTTGATGGGTACTTGGGTTATTTCTACTATTTGACCATTGTGAATAATGCTATCAACAGAGGTATACAGGTATCTGTTTGAATTCCTAATTTCATTTCTTTTGGGTATATGCCTGAGAGCAGAATTGCTGGGTCATATGGTAATTCTATGTTTAGCTTTTTGAAAGACTGCTAAATTGTTTTCTACAGCAGTTGTACCATTTTACATTCCCACAAGCAATGTACAAGACTTCCAACTTCTCCACATCCTCTCTAACACTTATTTTTTGTTTCTTCCCCTAGTTCTAACCATTCTACTAAGTGTGAAATGGTATTTCATTGAGGTTTTATTTGCATTTATTTAAGGACTAATGATTACGAACAGCTTTTCATATGTTTATTGAACATTTGTGGCTCTTCAGAGAAATGTCTATTCAAGTCCTTTGTCTATTTTTAAGACTGGGTTGTTTGTCCTTTTGCTTTTGAGTTTTATGTGCTTATATATTCTCCATAGTAAAGTGTTAAGTGTTATCAGATATATGATTTGTAAATATTGTCTCCTATTCTGTAGGTTGTCTTTTCACTGTCCTGGTAATGCATCTTTTTTGTTTGTTTGTTTATTTTTTTTCATTGTTCCAAGATTCATTGTTTATGCAACACACCCAGTGCTCCATGCAATACATGCCTTCCTTAATACCCACCACCAGGCTCACCCATCCCCCCACCCCCGCCCCTCCAAAACCCTCAGTTTGTTTCTCAGAGTTGACAGTCTCTCATGGTTTGTCTCACCCTCCGATTTCCCCTGTATCTTGATGCACAAAATTATTAATTTTGGTGAAGTCCAGTTTATCTATTTTTTAATATATTGCTTTTATATTTAAAAACAAGTACCAAATTTAAAGTCATGAAGACTTACTTGTATGTTTTCTTCTAAGAATTTTATGGTTTTAGCTCTTACATATCAGTTTTTGATCAATTTGGAGTTAGTTTTTATAAACAGTGTGAGGTAAGGCTATATTCCTTGTCATATAGGGTTCATGAAATCTGTTTCTTAATGTGTTCAGCTAGTGGTTTGATAGAAATTTCCTTGAAACAAACTGAGGGTTACAGAAGGAAGGGGTTGGTGGAATGGGGTAACTGGGTGATGGGTATTAAGGAGTGCATGTATTGTGACAAGCACTGGGTGTTATACTCAACTAATGAATTATTGAACACTACATCAAAAACTGATGATGAACTATACATTGGTGAATTGAATGTAATAATAAAAAAAGAAATTTCCTTGAAAGCCAGGAGCTAAAAAAACCAAAACAAATAAACAAAACCAAATAGCTCTTCCACATTTAGCCAGGATTGCACTGAGACGAGGCATCAAACTTCTGGTGAAATCTTAGGGAATTTTCTAGCTTTTTCTGAGCATGGATCTTTCCCTAGGCATGCATGTGGCTTTCTTTATTCCCCCAAATACATGTATGCTGTGATGCTGTGTGTGCGTGTGTGTGTGTATGTGTGTGTGAATGGTATTGTAATCAAGAAAGAAAATGAACTTACTTTTTAGAGATGCATTTTGTAAATATTTTGAGGTGAAATTTCATGAGGTTTGTATTTTATTTTATTTTTATTTTTTATTATGATATATTAGTCACCATACAGTACATCATTAGTTTTTGATGTACTGCTCCATGATTCATTGTTTGCATATAAAATAGTGCTCCATGCAATATGTACCTTCCTTAATACCCATCGCTGGGGTAACCCATCCCTTTACCCTCCTCCCCTCTAAAACCCTCAGTTTGTTTTCTAGAGTCCATAGTCTGTCATGGTTCATCTCCCCCTCTGCTTTGCCTGCTTCATTTTTCCCTTCCTTCTGCTAATGTGCTTCATGCTATTCCTAATGTTCCACAAATAAAGGAAACCACATGATAACTGACTTGCTATGCTTGACTTATTTAACTGAGCATAATATCCTCCAGTTCTGAAGACATGGCTGCTTTTGAATGTTCCCACCTTTTGCTCCTTTACCTCAGCTTGCCTACTGTGTGTTTTAACCATAATCTTTCCCTCAGGCCTCTGATTATTATTTGGATTATTATTTGGCTTGCAGTATTTTTGAACAATGACTGCCACTTTCTGGCCCGAGTTCTGAATTAGGTGAAACAGAAATGAGTGCTTTGTATGAGTCCTTCAGGTAGCTTCCACTCATATGAAAACAAAGACAGTAATTTATGAACAATGTCTGCCCCGCTGTCTCTGACTTTGGGATAAGTCTCACACTGGAAACACATGCTGCGACTCTTTCAAGACTACTGAATTCCTGTGAAGGGGGTGGAAGGGGCAAGTAAAAATGCCACAAAGCTTTCCTACCATTTTGAAACTGTCTTCTTCTTGATTCAATTTGTTTTGGTTGCTATAAGCCTTTGACTGTTTTGTAGAGTTCTGAAAAAGCTGGTTTTAACAGTTTCGGTTTGATTTTTTTTGTTTCAAAATTTTATTTAAATTCCAGTTAGTTAATATATAGTGTAATATTGGTTTCAGGAGTAGAATTTAGTGATGCATCACTTACATATAACACCCAGTGTTCAACCTAACAAGTGCTCGCCTTAATATCTATCACCCATTTCTGTTTGATTTTTGATAAAGACCAGAGTTTGGAACTGCCCATCCACCATTTTGTTGATGTCACTTTGACATCTTCCTTCTTGATGCTCTGTCCCAGGATACACTTTACCTTTATCTTGAATGCCCTCTTCCCTCTTTACCTGGAAAATTAACCATCCTCTAAGATCTTGCCTGAATATCACCTCTTTTGCTGGTGAAATCTCTCAATCACCACATTTTGTTCCTCACTGCGAGGCCTTCTTAATGGTTCTTATGTACACACACATAAAATACAACTGTTTGCAGCTGTTCTCTGCAGGATGGTGAACCCCTTAAAATTCGCAGTGGTTTCTTGCTTACATTTCCACCCATAACTTTAAAGCTCAGAGCCTGACACAGAGCAAGCATCCAAAAGTGTCATATAAAAGAGTTCAGGTTAAGAAGATACCCAGAGAGGACCAGATGAATGGGACTTTCCTCCCATATTGTGAGAAGCCTGATTTTGCAAGAGTATAGAAGTGGAAGACAGATATAGGAAGGATAAAAGGTATAAGGTACTATAAGAGGTAGTTTGGATATATCTTCAAATTCCAGAGGTCACATGCAATAACTGTTATTTTCCAGAAAATTATCTATATTTAAGCTCTCAAAGATAGGATAGGGATAATAGAAAGAATTGGAATCAATCAGCACATATGAACTTTTAAAAAGTTTTTATTTATTTATTTGTTTATTTATTTATTTGATTTTTTAAAATTTTTTTTCAGTGTTCCAGAATTCATTGTTTATGCACCACACCCGGTGTTCCATGCAATACAAAACTTAGTTAACATACAGTGTAATAATAGTTTTGGGTATACAAAATAGTGATTCAACACTTCCATATAATATCTGGTACTCATCACAAGCACACTTTTTGATTCCCATCACCCATTTAACCCAACCCACCATCTCCCTCCTCTCCTGTAACTATCAGTTTATTCTTCATAGTTAAGAGTCTGTTTCTTGGTTCGCTTCTCTCTTTTGTTTCCCTTTGCTTGTTTTGTTTCTTAAATTCCACATATGAGTGAAATCATGTGGTATTTGTTTTTCTCTGGCTGACTTATTTTGTTTAGCATAATATTCTCTAGCTCCATCCATGTCATAGCAAATGGTAAGATTTCATTCTTTTTATGACTTTTTATGACTAATATTCCACTTCCATATATCTTCCATAAAGATATATCTATATCTTTATCTATATATTTATCTATATCTGTATCTATATATCTCCCATCTTCTTTATTTATTCATCAGTCAAAGACAGATGGGCTATTTCCATAATTTGGCTATTGTCGGTAATGTTGTTATAAACATTGGGATGCATGTATTTCATTGAATTAGTATTTTTGTATTCTTTGGGTACACTGAACACATAGAACATGGAGGGGAAATTTCTGGTTACTGTTTTCATGACTGGACTTTGAAAGTCTCTGCCTTGATTACATGTTTACTCTAGGTATATATTGCTATCTCATCTGGGTTTGGGGCATGTTTTTCCTAGTTTTATATTTCACTTTGTTTCAATGAAATAAATAATGGGATTTTAAAAACAACTTTGTTGAGATGCAATTTACATATCATGAAATTCATCTATGGTAAGTTTATAATTCAATGATTTTTTAATAAATTCAGAACATTTTCATCATCCAAAAAGATCCTGTATATCTTTTACAATTAATTCTAGCTCCCAACTCCAGCTTTAGGCAACCACTAATGTTTCTATTTATTTGTCCTTCCTGTACATTTTATCTAAAAGAATCATATACTGCATAGCCTTTTTGTCTGATTTCTTTAATTAGAATAATGATAGTAATGTTCATGCTATTTTATGTATCTTTATCTCATTTTTTATTACTGAATAGTAATCCACTATGTGCATATACTATATTTATTTACCCAGTTACCATTTGATGAATATTTGTATTATTTCCAACTTTGAATTTTATGAATATTACTTTCAGAAACATTTGTGTATAAGTCTTTGTGTGGAAAGTTACCTAGTAGTGCAATAGCCAGTTCATGTGTAGGGTAGTTCTATTTTTTTTAAATTTTTATTTATTTTTTAAAATTTCAGTGTTCCAGAATTCATTGTTTATGTACCACACCCAGTGCTCCATACAATATGTGCCCTCCACAATACCCACCACCAGGCTCACCCAACCTCCCACCGCCCTCCCCTCCAAAACTCTCAGTTAGTTCCTAAGAATCCACAGTCTCTCATGGTTTATCTCCCCCTCCAATTTCCCCCAACTCCCTTCAACATGGATGGGACTGGAAGAGATTATGTTGAGTGAAATAAGTCAAGCAGAGAGAGTCAATTATCATATGGTTTCACTTATTTGTGGAGCATAAGGAATATCTCAGAGGACAGAGGACATGGGAAGATGGAGAGGAGAAGGGTAGTTCTATTTTTAACTTTTTGAGGAAACTCCATACTGTTTTCCAGGGTGGCTACACCAGTTTGCATTGCCATCACCAAAGAGGATTCTCTTTTTTCCACATCCTTGCCAACACCTGTTGTTTCTTGTGTTGTTGATTTTAGCCATTCTGATAGGTGTGAGGTGATATCTCATTGTAGTTTTAATTTGCATTTCTCTGATAATGGTTGATGTTGAGCATACTTTCACGTGTCTGTTGGCTATCTCTGTGCCTTTTTTTTTGAGACATGTCTGTTTGTGTCTTCTGCCCACTTTGAAATGATCATATGGTTCTTATCATTTCTTTAATTTGTGTAGTGTATCACAGTGATTTGTGAATATCAAACCACTCTTGAAACCCAGGAATAAATCTCATTTGATCATGGTGAATGATTTTTTTAATTTAATTTAAATTTTTTTAGTGTTCCAAAATTTATTGTTTATGCATTACATAACTTGTTCTAAGATTTTATGATTATAAAATTAAAGGTATAAACATTAAAGGTGAATTACTGGAAGCTGAATATTGTGGAGTGTTTTATTTTCCTTTGTTTTGTGTTTGTGTTTGTTTTTTAGGTCTCTTGCATTACAGTTCCCCAATATTATGTTCAGTATGCCTATGGGATAAAACGCCACAGCTGTGAATGATTTTTTAAATGTAATGTTGGGTTCAGTTTCCTGATATTCTAATGAGAATTTTTGCATGCATGTTCATCATGGATATTGTCCTGTAGCTCTCTTTTTTAGTGAAGTCTTTATCTGGTTTGGTATCTGGGTAGTGCTGGCCTCATAGAATGAATTTGGAAGTCTTCCTTCCTTCTCTACTTTTTGGAATAGTTTTGGAAGACTAGGTATTAATTATTCTTTAAATATTTGGTAGAATTCACCTTTGAAGCCATCTGGCCTTGTATTTTTGTTTGTTGGCAGTTTTTTCATTACTGATTCAATTTATTTGCTGGTTATCAGTCTGTTTATGTTTTCTATTTCTGCTTGTTTTACTTTTGGTAGTTTATATGTTTTTACGAATTTATCCATTGATTTTTGTTGGGTTTCTTTGTGCCTCCTGGATCTGGATATCTGTTTACTTCCTGAGATTAGGGGAGTTTTTAGCTAATATATGTATGTATGTGTGTGTGTGTACACACACACATATATATGTACACACACATATTATATATGTTATATGTTATATATAACATATATTATATATAATATATTATATAATATATAATATATAATATATATACACACATATATAATATATATACACACATATAATATATATACACATACATATATACACATATATGTGTATATATATACACACACATATTATATATGTGTATATATATATTATATATATTATATATAATATATATATTATATATATTATATGTATATATATTATATATATTATATATAATATATATATTATATATATTATATGTTATATATAATATATATTATATATGTTATATATAATATATATAACATATGTAACATATGTAATATATATATAAAATATATATTATATTAGCCACCATACAGTATCATTAGTTTTTGATGTAGTGTTCCAAGATTCATTGTTTGTGTATAACAAAAAATTAAAAATAGAGCTACCCTATGACCTAGGAATTGCACTACTGGGTATTTACTCCAAAGATACAGATGTAGTGAAAGAAAGGTCATATGTGCCCAATGTTCATAGCAGCAATATCCACAATAACCAAACTGTGGAAAGAGCTGAGATGCCCTTTAACAGATGAATGGATAAAGAAGATATGAGGGTTTTGAAGGGGTGGGGGAGCCTGGTGGTAGGTATTGTGGAGGGCATGTATTCCATGGGGCACTGGGTGTGGTGCATAAACAATGAATTCTGTTACACTGAAAAGAAATTAAATTAAAAAAAAAAGAAGATATGGTCCATATATACAATGGAATATTACTCAGCCATCAGAAAGGATGAATACCCAACTTTTCTATCAACATGGATGGAACTGGAGGAGATTATGCTGAGTGAAATAAGTCAAGCAGAGAGAGTCAATTATCGTATGGTTTCACTTACTTGTGGAGCATAAGGAATAACATGGAAGACATTAGAAGGAAAGGAGAAGTGAATTGGGGGGAAATTAGAAGGGGAGATGAGCCATGAGAGACTATGGACTCTGAGAAACAAACTGAGGGTTTTAGAGGGGAGAGAGGTGGAGGGATGGGTGAACCTGGTGGTGGGTACTAAGGATGGCATGTATTGTATAGAACACTGGGTGCTATACATAAACAATAATCCTGGAACCCTACATCAAAAACTAATGATGTATTGTATGGTGACTAACATAACACACACAAACACACAGACACACAATGAAAATGACAGCTGCCAGTTCCATTGTTTCCAGAGAGGTCTCTCCATGAACACTGCTTCTTTGGGACATGCTCTGAGTTGAGCAAATAACTTCCCCACTCTGTGCCCCAGGCACTCTGCAGATAGTCTTTTTCCCACACTGTATGTCTGCCAGATGTTTGCTTCACCTTCCTTCTGAGAGTGACCCCAGTGTCCTCCAGGCTCAATCCCAACCAAGCCCACTGACCTTTAAAATTCCAGGCTTTAAGCCCTGCTGTCTGCAAGAACTCACAAAATTCGGCCCCTTTCACTTTCAAACCAGTTGCTATGGGGATTCCTCTTCCCAGGGTGGGTTCCCCTATGTGCTAGTCTCTCTCTTGCCCTTCTCCATGACTGTGGCTCC
The DNA here is from genome assembly GCF_963455335.1 of Martes martes. Lineage (NCBI taxonomy): Eukaryota > Metazoa > Chordata > Mammalia > Carnivora > Mustelidae > Martes > Martes martes. The sequence continues at coordinate 26,135,100 of NC_137894.1, read as the reverse complement.
CTCCCCATCTCAGTGACCATGATCCACTTCCTTCAGTTAGTTCCTCAGAGTCCACAGTCTCTCAAGGTTCATCACCCCCTCCAATTTCCCCCAACTCCCTTCTCCTCTCCATCTCTCCATGTCCTACATGTTATTCCTTATGCTCCACAAATAAGTGAAACCATATGATACTTGACTCTCTCTCTGCTTGACTTATTTCACTCAGCATAATCTCTTCCAGTCCCCTCCATGTTGATAGAAAAGTTGGGTATTCATCCTTCCTAATGCAGGCATAGTACTCCATAGTATAGAGTATATATGGATCACATCTTCTTTATCCATTCGTCCGTTGAAGAGCCTCTTGGTTCTTTCCACGGTTTGGCAACTGTGGCCATTGCTGCTAGGAGCATTGGGGTACAGATGGCCCTTCTTTTCACTACATCTGTATCTTTTGGGGAAATACCCAGTAGTGCAATTGCAGGGTCATAGGGAAGCTCTATTTTTAATTTCTTGAGGAATCTCCACACTGTTTTCCAAAGTGGCTGCCCCAACTTGCATTCCCACCAACAATGTAAGAGGGTTCCCCATTCTCCACATCCTCTCCAATACACGTTGTTTACTGTCTTGTTAATTTTGGCCTTTCTAACTGGTGTCAGGTGGTTGATCTCAAGGTGGTTTTGATTTGAATCTCCCTGATGGCTAGTGATGATGAACATTTTTCATGTGTCTGATAGCCATTTATATGTCTTCATTGGAGAAGTGTCTGTTCATGTCTTCTGCCCATTTAGGAAGACCTTTATAAAGAAGACCTAAATAAATGGAGATACATACTATGTTCATAGATCAGGAAAACCTACATTTAAAAAATGCTCTTTCCAAATTAATCCATATGTGGTCTCTCAATGGTGTCTATACTCTAATTTCTGATGCTAATGTCTGTATATGTTATGTTGTGTGGAAAAGGGACTTTGCAGATAGAATTAAGGTTAGAAAACTTACATAAGATTTTCTTTGATTATCTATGTGCACCCAGTGTAATCACACAGGCCCTTAAAAGTAGAAATGAAAGACAAGAGAGTCAGTTAGAAAGATGAAACAGAAGAGGCAAAAGACATTAGAAGTATGAGAGGGACTTCACCTACTATTGCTGGCTTTGATGATAGATGAGGGTGAGAGTCATGACCCAGGGAATGTGGGTGATCTCTAGAAGTGAGAACAACTTCTGGGTGACAGCCAGTGAGGAAATTGGGCCCTCAGTCTTATAGCTGCAAGGAACTGAATTATGTCAACAATTTGAAATAATAAGAAAGCAGATGCTCTCCTGGAGCCTTTAGAAAGGAATTCAGCCCTGTCATCAGCTTGATTTTGTTTTGATGAGGCTCTTGTCAGAAATATAGATGAGCCCACCATACTTCTGACCTCTGAAAACCATGATAGGCTTTATTTTAAGCCACTACATATGTGGTAACTTGTTATGGCAGGTATAGAAAACTAGTAGTCTTTTTTTTTTTTTTTTTAAAGATTTATGTATTTGTTTTAGAGAGAGAGAGAGAGAGCAGGGGGGCTGGCGGGGGATGAGGAGAGAGAGAAAGAGGAGCCTGGAGCAGGACTTGTTCTCATGGCCCTCAAGTCATGACCTGAGCCCAAATCAAGAGTTGGACACAACTGATTGAGCCACCCAGGCACCCCAAAGTAGCACTTTTCTATGTCTATAGAATTTATAGTCATGTCACTGTTCTTTTTCTTGATAGTGGCAAATTTTGTCCTCTCACGTTTTGTCCTATTCAAATTGGCTAAGGTTTATCAACCTTCTTGATTTTCTCTAAGAACCAAATTTTGGTGTCATTGCTTTGCTTTAATATTTTTCTACTTCCTATTTCACTGATTCATCTCCAATCCTATTCTTTTTTTTCTTTTACTTATTTGGGTTTTATTTGTTCTACTCATTAAAGAAAATGAGCAGACTGTTTGAACGAAAACTTCACAAAAGAAGATCTATGGATGGCAAATAGCTACATGAAAAAACACTCAACATCATTAGCCTTTAGAGAAATACAACTTGAAACCACAATAGATACCCTTCATACTCATTGGAATGTCAAAAATTAAAAAAGGCTGACCCAGTGTTGAAAATCTTGGGTAACAAATTCTCATACAGCTGGTGGGGTTGTAAAATGTTGCAACCATTTTGGAAAACAATTTCACAGTTTCTTAAAACATAAATATTCTCTAATATTAACCTATCATTTGATTAGCTATTCCATTCCAAGGTATTTATCCAGTGTAACTGAAAATATATGCATGTATTGTATATGATAGCACATTCATTTGTAAGTCAAATAATGGAAGCAATGCAAATATCCCATCAATGGTGAATAGATACATACATCATCCCATAGCCATATTATGACATACTACTAAACAATAAAAATAATGAACTATCGATTCTCAAACCAGTACTGAAGAATCTTAAAATAGTCATGTTGAAATGGAAGCAGTCAGACAAAAGAATGTATGCTGTATGATTGCATATATAGAAAATATAGAAAATGTAAATTAATCTATAGTGAAAGAAAAGACATGAATAGTTCCTGGGGATAGGGTGGGGTTACAGAGGAAGCAAGAGAGGATACAAGAATACAGACATTAGTAAACTGCTGAGGATAGTGAATGTTTTCATTATTTTGATTGTATTATTGGTTTTGTGGGTATATACATTAGCCAAAATATAAATTGCACATTTTGAATATGTTCAGTTTGCAGAATATAAATTTTCTTCAACAACAAAGAAAACAATCAGAAGATACAAACTCAGTGTATTAAAATTGAACCCCATCTATGTCTGTATGTCCACTTGTTTTTCAGGGTGGATTGCTATTCTGGGTGCCATCTGGTTACTAATTTTAGCTGATATTCATGATTTTGAGATCATTCTACATCGAGTGGAATGGGCAACTCTTCTATTCTTTGCAGCACTCTTTGTTCTGATGGAGGTAAGACTTTAGAACATTTGCAATGTAATCTTTTACCTGACTTTTATATTTCATCTTTTATTGAGTGAGTGAAAAAAACCCAAGTCTATAACTTTCCACATATTCACCAATGAGAAAGTGATGGATTTTGTAATTAGAGTATTTTAAGATATACCAGCTTTTATCTCAGCCATCTAAATATTTCTGATGAAATTGTTTATTTGGTTGCTTTTTAAAAATTATCTTTGTGGCTTGTAAACTTGTTTGAATTTCATTTGCTATAAAGTAGAATTTGCTGTAAGTTGTGTTTTGAGCTGAATGACTTGTTACAGCAAATTGGCAGGGTAATATTATCTTGATGATCAATTTATTTTGTGTAATACTTAAGTAAATATTCTATGCTATCATGGAAAAGACTACATCAAAGAAAGGAGTGAATAATATGTATTGTTTTAGTTATAGTTATTGTTACAAAATTTATTAAAATATTATTCACATTATTGTTCAGTCTTGAGACTTGATTTATGAACTTGTATTCTCAAATACAAGGTTTGATGATGTAGAAAAATACTACTCCCTAAAAGATATCATCAAGCACAACAAGTATCTCACATTAATTACCTTAACTTGCTGTTGACAGACACATGCAGTTCTATTTCTTCTCTGGATTAAAACTTTCACATCCCCCCCCCCACCATTGTCTTTATAACAGGTCCCTTGAATTTTTGTAATTTGTGTCTTTACTCATAATGATTGTGTGAATGTAATCAAGTGATTCATTTAGTCCCTTCAGATCTCTCAGGGAGTTGTGAATTATATTCAAGGTCCTTGGTTTTTTACTCAGAAACTTCACCTTTTTTTCTTCTGGGTATTCTTCCTACACTGAACACATAGAATATGGAGGGGAAATTTCTGGTTACTGTTTTCATGACTGGACTTTGAAAGTCTCTGCCTTGATTACGTTGTTTATTCCAGGTATATATTGCTATCTCATCTGGGTTTGGGGCATATTTTTCCTAGTTTTATATTTCACTTTGTTTCAATGAAATAAACAATGGGATTTTAAAAACAACTTTGTTGAGATGCAATTTACATATCATGAAATTCACCTATGGTAAGTTTATAATTCAATGATTTTTTAATAAATTCAGAACATTTTCATCATCCAAAAAGATCCTGTATATCTTTTACAATTAATTCTAGCTCCCAACTCCAGCTTTAGGCAACAACTAACGTTTCTATTTATTTGTCCTTCCTGTATATTTTATCTAAAAGAATCATATACTGTATAGCCTTTTTGTCTGATTTCTTTAATTAGAATAATGATAGTAATGTTGTTCATGCTATTATATGTATCTTTATCTCATTTTTTAAAATGTTTTATTTCTTTTCAGCGTAACAGCATTCATTGTTTTTTCACCATACCCAGTGCTCCATGCAATCCTTGCCCTCCCTAGTACCCACCACCGGGTTCCCCAAACCTCCCACCCCCCGCCCCTTCGAAACCCTCAGGTCATTTTTATTACTGAATAGTAATCCACTATGTGCATATACTATATTTATTTACCCAGTCACCATTTGATGAATATTTGTATTATTTCCAATTTTGAATTTTATGAATATTACTTTCAGAAACATTTGTGTGTAAGTCTTTGTGTGGAAATATATTTTCATTTCTTTGTGGTAGATGTTAGGTTTATCATAAGTTTAGCTTCTTAAGAAACAACCAAAATGTTTGCCACGGTGGCTGCATCATTTTACATTCTCACCAGTAATGTAATAGGATTCCAGTGTCTCTGTATTCTCACTATCACCTATTGGCTTTCGTCTTGATTATTAGACATTTTGTATGTATGAAGTGGTATCTCATTGTGATATTCAACATCATGTTATTCATCATTTTTATATGTTTGGCAAATTTCTATTCAAGACTTTTCACTTGGGTTTTTTTCTTTTTTGAGTCATAATAGTCTTTTATATATTAATCTTTCACTAAATATGTGATTTGATTCTGACTGTACATTTCCATGATATAGAAATACAATTATTAATAATTTTATATTAATGTTGTATCCTGTGACTTGTTGAACTCATTTATTAGTGTAGTAGTTATTTTTGGATTTCTTAGAATTTTCTTTCATATCATTTGCTAATAAAAACATTCTTCTTTTTCTAATCTGGATGCCTCTAACTAGTTCACAGTCTCTCCCTTCCTCTCTTTCCCATTCTTTTCCTCTTGTCTTGCTATCTAGAACTTCCAGTTTACTGTTGGATGGAAGTGTTAATCACTGACATCCACATGTTATTCTTGAGTTTAGGGGCAAAGCATTTTCACTATTATGTGTAATGGCTGTTCCAGGGTTTTCTTTCTTTTAATTTAATTTAATTTAATTTAATTTAATTTTTTTCAGTGTTCCAAGGTTCATTGTTTATGCACCATACCCAGTGCTCCATGCAATGTGTGCCCTCCTTAATAAAAGTTCCAATACATTCCTGGTTTGTTTTAAATTTTTATCAGAAATGAATATTGGATTTTGAAAAATCCTTGTCTCTATCTAGTGATATGACCATGTGATTTTTATTAAGTCTATTAATTTGAATCTACTAATATGGTATACTACATTAATGGATTTTCAGATGTCAAATCTACTTTGCATTCTTAGAATAAATCTCACTTGGTCATTGTGTAAAATAAATTGTTGAAAAAATTTAGTTTGTATATTCATGAGGGGTATTAGTCTGTATTATTATTTTTATGTGATGTCTCTGGCTTTGGTATCAGCATAATACTGAATGAGTATAATAGAATAAGTTGAGAAGTGTTCTTTTGGAGAGTTTGTGAAGGTTTGGTTTTAATATTCAATTGGAATTTAATTCAATTGGGCCTGGAATTTAATTTGTGGGGAAGTTTTGTGGTTGTTTTATGAATTCAATTTCTTTGGTCATTCAGATGTCTATTTCTTCTTGAGTAAAGTTTAGTAATTTTGTCTTTTATGAATTTGTCTATTTCATTTATTTTATTTTTGGCATAAGTTGTTTATAATATTGCCTTATAGTAATTTTTTATTTCTGTGAAAGCATTAGTGATGCCCCCTTTCTCATTTCTGATTTTGGTGATTATTCTCTTTTTTTCTTGATTAGTGTAGGTAAAGTTGGTCAATTTTGTTAATCTTTTTAAAAAAGAGCAAATTTTAACTTTATTGACTTTGTCTATTTTTTTCTATTTCACTGATTTCTCCTCTAACTTTTATGATTTCATTTTCTTACACTTTCTCTTGACTTAATGTTCTTTCTTTTTCCCTAGGTTCTTAAGGAGGAACCTGAAGTTATTGACTTGAAATCTTTGTTATTTTCTCATACAGGCATTTAAAACTATACAGCTTTCCCCAGGCACAACTTCTCTGCATCCCTTAAATTACATGTATTGTTTTCCATTTTCATTTAGTTCAAAATATTTTCTAATTTTCCTTGTAATTTCTTCTTGAATCATAGATTATTTAGAAGTATGTTTAAGTTCCAAATGTTTGAGGATTGCTCATATTGCCTTCTGTTTTTGCTCTTTAATTTAATTCAGTTGTGTTTTTCGTCATTTCACTTCTCTTAAATTCATTGAGACTTGTTTTGTGGTCTAGAATTTGGTATTTCCTGGAGATCATTCCACTTGTTCTTGAAAAATAGGTTGTTTTGTGGAATGTACTATTAAATGCCACATATGTGATGTTTGTTAACAGTTTTAAGTCTCACATATCACAGATATGTAATATGTAGTGTTTCTATCAATTATTGAGAGTGGATTATTGAAGTCTTCATTATTATTGAGTTGTGTATTTTTTCCTTCAGGTGTGTTCATTTTGCTTTATGTGTCTTGAGAATCTGTTGTTAGGCACATATACTTCAGAATTATTATATCATTCAAATGAATTGAGATTTTTCATTCTTTCATGTCCCTCCTTTTCTTTAGTAATACTTTTGTGGTGGAGTCTAATTTGACTGATATTGATATAGCCAATTTAGCCTTCTTTTGTTTACTGTTCATATGGGCTATCTTTTAAAAAAAATCCAGTATGACAATTTTTCTTTTGATTGAAATATTTAATCCATTCACATTTAATAGTATTATATTGTTGAGTTTATATCTCCCATTTTGCTATTTCTGTTTGTTCCTTTCTTCTCTGCTGCTTTCTTTGTGATAAATATTTTCTTCTGTATCATTTAAATTTTCATCTTTCTTTTTTTACACCATATTTTAAAATTATTTTCTTATGGTTACAGCTTAAAATAAGGTATGCATCTTAATTTATTACAGCCTACTTTGGATTAACAGTAACTTACTTCTAGTAAAATATAGAAATCTTCCTCCAGTATGACTCCAGTTTCTCATCTCTTCTTTGTGCTTTTATTGTTACATATGTTTATATCTTTGTTATATGCCTAACATTGTTATATCATTATTATTTTTTGCAATATATTTTAAATAAAGAGAAGAAAAATATATTTGTGCAGTCTTTTATAAATATAGATTTATCTTTTCGATGGCTCTTTATTTCTTTGTACAGATTTAAGTTGCCTTATGGTGTCAGCCTGAAGGAGTTCCTTTAGTATATCTTGTAGAGCAGGTTGGTGAACAATGTATTCTCTTAGTTTGTTTTTGTATGTGAATGCCTTTATTTTGCCTTCATTTTCAAAGGATAGTTTTGATGGATTAATATAGGATTCTTGGGTTATAGTTGTTTTTTCTTTAAACAGTTCAAATCTGTCACCCTACTGCCCTGTGGTCTCCATTACTTTTTTTTTTTTTTTTGGTCTCCATTACTTCTTATCAGAAGTCAGGTTTTAACCATGCCTTTTTTTCTTTATGTATATTGACTCCATTTTTCTTTTGCTGCTTTTGAGATTTTGTCTTTCAGTAGTTTGACTATGATAGAACTAGGTGTAGACCTCTTTGTGTTTATTGTACTTATGTTTTTTTTTTTGAGCTTTTCAGAGCTGTAGATTTATTTAAAAAAAATCAAAGTGTAGTATTTGAATAGTTTTTGATTATTATTCCTTCAATTACATTATTATCCCCCCTTTTTCTCTTCATATTGTATTGCTTTCCTCTCTTTCTGGGACTCTTATCACAGTCATGTTTGTTTTCCTGATGGAGTCCTACAGTTCTTCATTTTGTTCATATTCCTCATTATTTTTTCTTTCTATTCTTCAGAGTAGTAATTCCTATTAATAAATTTTAGTTTTCTTCTTTTTGAAGATTTTACTTATTTATTTACTGGTGAGAGACCAAGAGAGCATAAGTGTGGGGAGGGACAGAGGGAGAGAGAGAAGCAGAATCCCTGCTGAGTGGGGAGCCCAAAGTGGGGCTCAATCCCAGGACCCTGAGATCATGACCTGAGCCAAAGTCAGATGCTTAACTGACTGAGCCATCCAGGCACCCTGATGAATTTTACTTTTCAGTGAGTCTTTTTCTGTCATCTCAAATTTACTGTTAGATTTCCTTTGCTGAATTTTTCATTTCACTCATGCTTTACAATTCCAGAATTTTCATTTAATTTTCTTAAAAGCAACTTTTATATTTTTATGATTTTTATGATTTTCTACTTAAGACTTTATTGTCTTCATTTTTCAGTTCTTTAGAAATTATTTCCTTCAGTTCTTGAACATATTTAAAATTTGTTTTGAAGTCTTTTCTGAATCCAGCATCTGTGCCCTATTTGCAATTTATATTGACTATTTTTTCCTCTAAAGTATAGAATATACTTTCCAGTTTTTGTTGTTGAAAAATGGAAAATTTAGATAATATATTTTATCAACTGGCTAATTCATTCCCCTGGAGTGCTGTTGTTGATTCTATTTATATGAAATCACTATAAATGTTCTAATCTTTAGAACAAGTTTTATCTTAAGTCAATATTTTTCTGATATTAGTATAGCCATGCCAGCTCTTTTTTGATTATTGTTCCTATGGTAAATCTTTGTCATCTTTTTACTTTCACTTTGGACCTTTAAATCTAAATTTATTTGCTTATATATAGTTGGAACGTATTTTTAATAAAAATTCAATTAGCCAGAATCTTCCTTTTAATTGATGTGTTTATTCCATTTACATTCTGTGTACATATTGAGAAAGTAGTATTTATGCATAATTTTTAATTTTTACATCGTCCTTTATACATATTTTTTTTGTCTGTTTTCCTGATCTCTCTGTTAAGGTGTTTGTCTTTGTTGATATCACAGATTACTGTTGGTTTTAACTAATTCTCAAATTATTACTCTCTTGTTTTTGACAATTCCTGGGTCATAAATTTCTCCACAGTATGATCCAGTTACATTTGCTACCCTTTGGTAGGGTGGTTTTTGAAATTTGTTTTTTAGGTTTGTTCTGACTCTGAGGCTTCTTCCTAGCTGTCTCTTTCCCTAGCTCTCTCTGGTAAACTAGCTAGCATGTGGGTTATCTTGTTACTCATGGAGCTATCAGCCTCTTCTTAATTGCTTATCATCAAGTCTTTATTTTTTTATTATGTTCAGTTAGCCAGCATATAGCACATTATAAGTTTTTGTTGTAGTTTTCAGCGATTCATTAGTTGCATATAACACCCAGTGCTCATCCCAACACATGCCCTACTTAACACCCATCACTTGGTTACCCCACTCCCACCCCTCCCTTCTGTAACTGTCATTTTGTTTCCCAGAGCCCAGAGTCTCTCATGGTTTGTCTCCCTCCCTGAATTCTTCCCCTTCAGTTTTCCCTCCCATCCCCTTTGGTCTTCCTGTCTCATATGTTCCACATATGAGTGAAACCATATAACTGTCTTTCTTTGCTTGACTTATTTCACTTAGCATAATCCCCTCAAGTCTTTATTTATTTTTTTTAAAGATTTATTTATTTGACAGACATCACAAGTAGGCAGAGAGGCAGGCAGAGAGAGAGAGAGAGGGAGAAGCAGGCTTCCTGCTAAGCAGAGAGCCCGATGTGGGGCTCAATCCCAGGACCCTCGGATCATGATGTGAGCCAAAGGCAGAGGCTTTAACCCACTGAACCACCCAGCCCCCCCTAAGTCTTTATTATTATTATTTTTTAAATTTTTTATTTATTTTCAGCGTAACAGTATTCATTGTTTTTTCACCACACCCAGTGCTCCATGCAATCTGTGCCCTCCCTAATACCCACCACCTAGTTCCCCCATCCTCCCACCCCGCCCCTTCAAAACCCTCAGGTTGTTTTTCAGAGTCCATAGTCTCTCATGGTTCACATCCCCTTCCAATTTCCCTCAACTCCCTTCTCCTCTCCATCTACCCTTGTCCTCTATATTATTTGTTATGCTCCACAAATAAGTGAAACCATATGATACTTGACTTTCTCTGTTTGACTTATTTCACTCAGCATAATCTCTTCCAGTCCTGTCCATGTTGCTACAAAAGTTGGGTATTCGTCCTTTCTGATGGAGGCATAATACTCCATAGTGTATATGGACCACATCTTCCTTATCCATTCATCCATTGAAGGGCATCTTGGTTCTTTCCACAGTTTGGCGACCGTGGCCATTGCTGCTATAAACATTGGGGTACAGATGGCCCTTCTTTTCACTACATCTGTATCTTTGGGGTAAATACCCAGCAGTGCAATTGCAGGGTCATAGGGAAGATCTATTTTTAATTTCCTGAGGAATCTCCACACTGTTCTCCAAAGTGGCTGCACCAGTTTGCATTCCCACCAACAGTGGAAGAGGGTTCCCCTTTCTCCACATCCTCTCCAACACACGTTGTTTCCTGTCTTGCTAATTTTGGCCATTCTAACTGGTGTAAGGTGGTATCTCAATGTGGTTTTGATTTGAATCTCCCTGATGGCTAGTGATGATGAACATTTTTTCATGTGTCTGGTAGCCATTTGTATGTCTTCCTTGGAGAAGTGTCTGTTCATATCTTCTGCCCATTTTTTAATATGATTATCTGTTTTGTGTGTGTTGAGTTTGAGGAGTTCTTTATAGATCCTGGATATCAACCTTTTATCTGTACTGTCATTTGCAAATATCTTCTCCCATTCCGTGGGTTGCCTCTTTGTTTTGATGACTGTTTCTTTTGCTGTGCAGAAGCTTTTTATCTTGATGAAGTCCCAGAAGTTCATCTTTGCCTTTGTTTCCTTCGCCTTTGGAGACATATCTTGAAAGAAGTTGCTGTGGCTGATATCAAAGAGGTTACTCCCTATGTTCTCCTCGAGGATTCTGATGGATTCCTGTCTCACGTTGAGGTCTTTTATCCATTTCGAGTTTATCTTTGTGTACGGTGTAAGAGAATGGTCAAGTTTCATTCTTCTACATATAGCTGTCCAGTTTTCCCAGCACCATTTATTGAAGAGACTGTCTTTTTTCCACTGGATATTTTTTCCTGTTTTGTCAAAGATTATTTGACCATAGAGTTGAGGGTCCATATCTGGGCTCTCTACTCTGTTCCACTGGTCCATGTGTCTGTTTTTATGCCAGTACCATGCTGTCTTGGTGATCACAGCTTTGTAGTAAAGCTTGAAATCAGGTAACGTGATGCCACCAGTTTTATTTTTGTTTTTCAACATTTCCTTAGCAATTCGGGGTCTCTTCTGATTCCATACAAATTTTAGTATTATTTGCTCCAGCTCTTTGAAAAATACTGGTGGAATTTTGATTGGAATGGCATTAAAAGTATAGATTGCTCTGGGCAGTATAGACATTTTAACGATGTTTATTCTTCCCATCCAAGAGCATGGAATGGTCTTCCATCTTTTTGTGTCTTCTTCAATTTCTTTTAGGAGTGTTCTGTAGTTCCTCGAGTACAGATCTTTAACCTCTTTGGTTAGGTTTATTCCGAGGTATCTTATGGTTTTTGGTGCTATAGTAAATGGAATCGATTCTCTAATTTGCCTTTCTGTATTTTCATTGTTAGTGTATAAGAAAGCCACTGATTTCTGGACATTGACTTTGTATCCTGCTACATTACTGAATTGCTGTATGAGTTCTAGTAGTTTGGAGGTGGAGTCTTTCGGGTTTTCCATATAAAGAATCATGTCATCTGCGAAGAGAGAGAGTTTGACTTCTTCCTTGCCAATCTGGATACCTTTTATTTCTCTTGGTTGTCTGATTGCTGTTGCTAGGACTTCTAGTACTATGTTGAACAAGAGTGGTGAGAGTGGGCATCCTTGTCGTGTTCCTGATCTCAATGGGAAGGCTGCAAGCTTTTTCCCATTGAGGATGATATTTGCTGTGGGTTTTTCATAGATAGATTTGATGAAGTTCAGGAATGTTCCCTCTATCCCTATACTTTGAAGCGTTTTAATCAGGAACGGATGCTGGATTTTGTCAAAAGCTTTTTCTGCATCAATGGAGAGGATCATGTGGTTCTTCTCTCTTCTCTTATTGATTTGTTCTATCACATTGATTGATTTGCGAATGTTGAACCATCCTTGTAACCCAGGGATGAATCCTACCTGGTCATGGTGGATAATCTTTTTAATGTGCTGTTGGATCCTGTTTGCTAGGATCTTGTTGAGAATCTTAGCATCCATATTCATCAGTGATATCGGTCTGAAATTCTCCTTTTTGGTAGGGTCTTTGCCTGGTTTGGGGATCAGGGTAATGCTGGCTTCATAAAAAGAGTCTGGAAGTTTTCCTTCTGCTTCAATTTTTTGAAACAGCTTCAGGAGAATAGGTATTATTTCTTCTTTGAAAGTTTGATAGAATTCCCCAGGGAATCCGTCAGGTCCTGGGCTCTTGTTTTTTGGGAGGTTTTTGATCACTGCTTCAATCTCGTTACTAGATATCAGTCTATTCAGGTTGTCAATTTCTTCCTGGTTCAATTTTGGGAGTTTATAGTTTTCCAGGAATGCATCCATTTCATCTAGGTTGCTTAGCTTATTGGCATATAACTGTTGATAATAGCTTCTGATGATTGTTTCTACTTCCTTGGTGTTAGTTGTGATCTCTCCCTTTTCATTCTTAATTTTATTAATTTGGGCTTTCTCTCTTTTCTTTTGGATTAGTGTGGCCAATGGTTTATCGATCTTATTGATTCTTTCAAAAAACCAGCTTCTAGTTTCGTTGATACGTTCTACTGTATCTCTGGTTTCTACCTCGTTGATCTCTGCTCTAATCTTGATTATTTCCCTTCTTACGTGTGGAGTTGGTTTGATTTGTTGTTGATTCTCCAGTTCTTTAAGGTGTAGAGACAGCTGGTGTATTCTGGATTTTTCAATTTTTTTGAGGGAGGCTTGGATGGCTATGAATTTCCCCCTTAGGACCGCCTTTGCTGTATCCCATAGGTTTTGGAGTGAAGTGTCTTCGTTCTCATTGGTTTCCATAAATTGTTTAAGTTCTTCTTTGATCTCCTGGTTGATCCAAGCATTCTTAAGCAAGGTGGTCTTTAGCTTCCAGGTATTTGAGTTCCTTCTGAACTTTTCCTTGTGATTGAGCTCCAGTTTCAAAGCATTGTGATCTGAGAATATGCAGGGAATAATCTCAGTCTTTTGGTATCGGTTGAGCCCTGATTTGTGACCCAGTATGTGGTCTATTCTGGAGAAGGTTCCATGTGCACTTGAGAAGAATGAGTATTCTGTTGTTTTAGGGTGGAATGTTCTGTATATATCTATGAGGTCCATCTGGTCCAATGTATCATTCAATGCTCTTATTTCTTTATTGATTTTCTGCTTCGATGATCTGTCTATTTCTGAGAGAGGCGTGTTAAGATCTCCTACTATTAATGTATTCATATCAATATGACTCTTTATCTTGATTAATAGTTTTCTTATGTAATTGGCTGCTCCCATATTGGGGGCATAGATATTTACAATTGTTAGATCATCTTGGTGGATAGTCCCTTTAAGAATGATGTAGTGTCCTTCTGTATCCCTGACTTTAGTTTAAAATCTAATTTATCTGATATGAGAATCGCTACCCCGGCCTTCTTTTGAGGCCCATTGGCGTGAAAGATGCTTCTCCATCCCTTCACTTTCAGTCTGGGTGTATCTTTAGGTTCAAAATGGGTCTCTTGTAGACAACATATGGATGGGTCCTGTCGTTTTATCCAATCTGCAACCCTGTGTCGTTTTATGGGTGCATTTAGGCCATTCACATTGAGAGTGATTATTGAGAGATACGTTTTTATTGACATTGTGTTATCTTTGAAGTCTTTCTTTCTGTCGATTGTCTCTATATTTCTGTTCAATGCTATTCTTAGGATTTTTCCTCTTTTATAGAACCCCCCTTAATATTTCCTGCAGTGTCGGCTTGGTGGTTGCATAGTCTTTCAAGCCTTGCCAGTCTTGGAAACTCTTTATCTCTCCATCCATTTTGAATGTCAGTCTTGCTGGATAAAGTATTCTTGGCTGCATGTTCTTCTCATTTAGTGCCCTGAATATATCTTGCCAGCCCTTTCTGTCTTGCCAGGTCTCTGTGGACAGGTCTGACATTATTCTGATGGGCTTTCCTCTGTATGTAAGGAGCTTCTTTGTCCTAGCGGCTTTCAAGAGATTGTATCTACAATTATGATTCCTCAATTTTACTATGAGGTGCCTGGATGTTTTTTTTGAATTTATAATCTTGGGGGGGGACCTTTCTACTTCTAGTACATGAACACTTGTTCCATTCGCAAGATTGGGAAAATTTTCATGAAAAACTTGTTCCACTATATCTTCTAGACTTCTTTCTTTCTCCTCCCCTTCAGGGATTCCAATAATTCTGACGTTGGAACGTTTCATGGCATCATTTATTTCCCTGATTCTGTTTTCGTGGCTTCTAAGCTGTTTGTTCCAGGCTTCCTCCTGATCCTTTCTCTCTAGCTGTTTGTCCTCCAGATCACTAATTCTATCTTCTGTCTCAGTTACCCTAGCTTTTAGAGAATTTAGATTAGATTGGAACTCATTGAGAGCGTTGTGAACCTCATCCCTGGTGGCCTTCAGCTCTGCCCTAACATTATGAACCTCCTTTCTGGTCGCTTTCAATTCTGCCCTAATCAATTCTGTTTGGTCATCCATGGCTTTCTCCAACCTAGCTATTGCCTGGATAATTGTTAGCCTGAATTCTCTTTCTGACATATTGTCTATGTTGATAGCCGTTAGCTCTGTTGCAGAAGGCCCATCCTCTGTATTTTTCTTCTGTTGGGGATTCCTCCTCCTAGTCATTTTGGTGAGAGATGACTGGACAGATGTAGCTGGATGTATTGACCGTGGTGCAGTCAAGGTGCACCCTGGAACGCTTCTGAGCACTCAGGATTCCCCACCCAAATGAGAGAAAAAAGAAAAGAAAAAGAAAAAAGAGGGAGAGAGAGAGACAGGAAAAAAAGGGAAGATAAAAGTGAAGGTTCAGCCCAAATGGGCCCCAGGGTAAGGTTTATGACGTATACAAACAAAAACAGACAAACAAAAAGACTGATAAAAGTATATGACGAGAGAAAATATATATATATATAAGCAAAAAAAAGGAGGAGCCTCGTCAAGAAGAACCCCAAGTATAAGATTTATATACTATCTGGACAAACATAAATACACAGAGACACTGGCAGAAGAAAAAGATGGGAGCATGGTTATAGATTCTCGGTGTGGGCGAGGAAGGTTATTTTGATTCTTCCTGGATGTATCTTGATATCTTTGTTAAAGGACTCAACTTTCCTAAGAAAAAGGGGGATTAAAAATTGGTTCACCTATAGGGGTAGCATTGCTTGGAGAAAGGGGATTACCTTGAAGTTTAACTCTATATGAATATTAGAAAATAAAAATAAAAAAGGAATAAACTGGACTAAACTAAATTAAAAATTTTTTTAAAAATTAAGAAAATAGAAAAGCAAAAGAAAAACACATGTGTATGTATCAAAAAATTCAGGTTAGAAGTTTATCATGGAATTTGATGTACTGGACATCTCACTGTGATGGTAAATAGGTTAAAAAATTATCTATATAAAAAAAGAAAAAAAATGAACCAGAATAGTGGGAAAGAATTAAATATAAAAGTTGTATCTATGAAGTAGTGGTGGTTGTTCTCTTGTAGTCTTTTTTTTTTTTTTTCCTGATTTGTTTTCTGGGGGAGGGGGCTGCCACGTGGGTTTTCAGTCAATGATGTTCCCTGAGTTAAGTCCTCCCGACCCCCTCAAGGGGGTGGGCTCTGAGAAAAACGTTTTTTTTCAGGTTTTTGTTCTCTGGAGGTTTTTATGTTTGTTCACTTCTTTTCTCTCGCCTTGACAGCTTTTGATGGTTTTTGGAGGTTTAGAGGAAAGAAAACTGCACCCCAACCTCCCTCTCAGAGAGAAGCCTCAGTCTGCTCCCCTGCAGGTGCTGCAGCCGCTGGGCCGCTGGCAGAGCAGGTTCTGAGTCACGGTCCCTGGGGACGCAGGATCTCCTGCTTGTACGCAAAACCAAGGCAGCTGTGGCTGTCTGGGCAGCTCCAGACCGCCAGAGAGGTTCCAAGCAGCAATCGCACACTGAGATTTTCCCGCTGGCTGGGGCTAAGGGCTCAGGTCTTGCGCGCACCTCTCCCAGGGGATGGTTTGGGGCGCGGTGCCTCCAGCTCTATCGGCTCTATCGCCGCGTGGGTCTATCGCCTCGTGGGTCCCAGAACACCAGGCTGGGCGTGCACCTCTCTCAGGGGAGGTTGAGGCACGCGCGCATCTCCAGTAAGGTGCGCGTTCTGCTGTCTGGTGTGGCTCCCAGCCCCTCACGGGAGCCGGACTCCACCCGTTCTCGGGCGCACTGGCGGCTCCGGGACAAAGACCACGTTTCTCCGCCGCACTCTCCGGCTCAGCGCCAGGGGATGCTGCCCTGGGTCTGGGGACTTAAGCCCCTATCCCTATCCGCCCCGATTCCCACAATTTCCCCGCGCGAGTCTTTGCTCTTTTGAGTGCTTTCAACAAGACTCCAAGTTAATGCTGGTCCCCAGATGCCGGGCACTCTCGTATTGGGGTATTATTTTCCAGTCGGTCGCCTCTGGTGGCTCCCTCCCCCTTTTGTTTATCTTCCGATATCAGTCCCACGTTCCCACTCCACTTTACCTGCCCACTGGCGTCTTCTGTCCCCCGTAGAGATCCAGACGTGTATAATTCTGATCTCAGGCTGATTTCATGGGTGATCGGAGTTCTTTGGTAGGTAATCAGCTCACTTTAGGGTGCAGGTTGAAAAGGCGCCTCCTCCTACTTCCCCGCCATCTTGTCTCCCCAGTCTTTATTATTTTTGAGAGGACTCTGAGGCTTGAACTTCCCCACACTCTGTTTTAAATAAAGCCAGTCCCTTTGGGGAGAGTCTCAGCGCTCTCTTTTCTTATGGTCTCTGTCTCCTCCTGGACAAAATCTCTGAGTTACTGCTATATAGCTAAGGGCAGGCACAGTCACCTGTTTCTCTTGGAATGATACTTCTGCTTTATGAGTAGGGCATTGAGTGCAGGCAATAGTCATTGGTCTTCTAGGCTTGCGACTCCTGATTTGGAACTTAAACCATCCCAAAAGGGTCCATGAGGACAGTCATGGTTCTAGTATTCTTTTTCTGATACATCTTAAATAGGACTTCCATCCTATGAGTGGGGCCTGGGTGGAGGAGGAGATCTAATTTCACGGCCAAGGTCTTCAGGAGGCTCTGCAACAATTGAACTAGGGAGAAGGAATGCTGGTAGCCTATTCTGCCCAGGATGATATGGTAGTTTTTTCACTGTGAGATAGGGAGAGGGAGCCCTATCTTCAGGAACATACCCATAATCTTCATTATGCTGAGTCCAGGGTGGGGAATACTTTATATTTGAAGTGCCATTGTTATTGTGGTTCTTATGAAGATTTTCTTGAATAAATATCTCATCACTGGTTGCATGCCCTTAAGATAATTTACAGAGAATTTTGTAAAAAATATTGTTTTTTCAGCATGTCTGTTTTGTTGAGAAGTAGGCATGCAGAGCTCCTTATCTGGCCATCCCTAAGTTAAGCTTCCCCACATTTCTTTTGACTTGTTTCTTTTTTGTCCTTCTAAGGTCAATAATTGGTGATTTCCAAGGCAAGTAAAAATTCTGAAACAACATGAATACATTAGCAGCTGAGTTTTCCTTAAGAGGTAGTTCAAAGTTTATTTATCTCACTTTAATGTAACAAAATGGTTTATAGCAAAGTAAAACCAATTAGCATTGTCTATAAAATTGACCTGGAGTGTTTCACAAATATGATGTTTCTAGTATGTTTTCTGCCTGTGTATGTTTAGGTAGCTTAGCTGGGTAATATTTCCTAGTGTTTATTTTATTTTCCTGTTACTTCTTTGAGGCCAGGATGATAATTATAACACCTAGGACACTCTTAAGTTGGTATAGTCCTCAGCATACATTCTAGGAGTTGATGGGAACTGTACCACCACACCTCCCCTAGCCTACATCATATGCCACATCAGTTGGGACCATGTGTTTTCTTACTACCTGAGGTCTTACACCTACTCATGTAATTGTGGATATCAGGGTAATAATTGTTCTTCAAAAAGAACTATATGATATTTATCTTCTTGGGTATATTGGACTTTTTAATCCTTTAATTTTTTCTTATAATTTCTTTATAGCTTACTTAATTCCCTTTAATTGCCTCTTATTTTTCTCTCAGCAATTAGGGGAACCAAACTGGGTATATTGATTTAGTTAGCTTGATGATAGGAAAGACAATTATGTCTCACTTTATTCAGTCTACAGCAGTATTCTAGTGATAAAACTCAGGTATTTTCTGCATATGAGTACTGAATTGGGAGAATTTGTCCAGTTGTTTTTTTATTTTTATTTTTTAAATTAAATTTTATTTTTTCAGTGTTCCAAGATTCATCGTTTATGCACCACACCCAGTGCTCCATGCAATACGTGCCCTCCTTAATACCCACCACCAGGCTCACCCCCCACACCCCTTCCCTCCAAAACCCTCAGTGTATTTCTCAGAGTCCACAGTTTCTCATGGTTCATCTACCCCTCCAATTTCCCCAATTCACTTTTCCTTTCCTTCTCCTAATGTCCTCCATGTTATTCCTTATGCTCCACAAGTAAGTGAAACCATATGATAATTGACTCTCTCTGTTTGACTTATTTCACTCAGCATAATCTCCTTCAGTCCCCTCCATGTTGATACAAAAGTTGACATCCTTTCTGATGGGTGTGTAATATTCCATTTTATATATGGGCTACATATTCTTTATCCATTTGTGTGTTGAAGGGCATCTTGGCTCTTTACACAGTTTGGCAATTGTGGCCATTGCTGTTATGAACATTGGGGTACCATATGGCTTCTATCTTCAAGTTATGTGGAAGTCCTAGTTTTGTAGGGTTTTACTTCTTGATTATCTTCTCTTTTGAGGAGGAAATTTTGTGAGACAGGCAGTTATACCACTCCTATTGTCCTTAGCTACTCAAATTGTCAACTTCTTTTTTTCTATTTAAATTCAATTAGCCAACATTATTCATTTCAGATGTAGAATTCAGTAATTTGTTAATTACAGGTAATACCCAATGCTCATCACATCACATGCCCCACTTAATGCCCACCACCCAATTACCCCATGACCCCACCTTCCCTCCAGCAATCTTCAGTTTGTCTCCTATAGTTAAGAGTCTCTCATGGTTTGTCTCCCTCTCTGAATGGGAGAAGTAACTCCCATTCACTTTTCCCTTACTTCCCCTATGATCCTCTGCACTGTTTCTTATATTCCCCCTGTGAGTGAAACCATATGATAATTTTCTTTGATTGACTTATTTCACTCAGCATAATACCCTCCTGTTCCATCCATGTTGATGTAAATGATAAGTAGTCATCATTTCTGATGGCTACATATACCACATTTTCTTTATCCCTTCATCTCTTGATGGACATCTGGGGTTTTCCAAAGTTTGACTATTGTAGGCATTGCTGCTATAAACATTAGGGTGCTTGTTCCCCTTTGTATCATTAGATTTGTATCTTTGGGGCAAATACCTAGTAGTGCAATTGTTTGGTGGTAGGGTAGCTCTATTTTTTTAACTTTATTATATTTTTTCAGCACTCCAAGATTCATTGTGCATCACACCCAATAGGGTAGCTCTATTTTTAACTTTTTGTTTTGTTGAATGTTTCCTTTGCTGTGCAGAAGCTTTGTATCATGATGAAGTTCTAAAAGTTCATTTTTGCTTTTGTTTCCTTTGCCTTTGGATATGTGTCCTGAAAGAAGATACTGCAGCCAATGTTGAAGAGTTGTTACTGCCTATGTTCTCCTCTAGGATTTTGATAGATTTCTGCCTCACATTGAAGTCTTTCATCCATTTCTTTTTTATTTTTGTGTATGGTGTGAGAGAATGGTCGAGTTTCATTCTTCTGTACATAGCTGCCCAATTTTCCCAACACCATTTATTGAAGAGACTGTCTTTTTTTCCACTGGATATTTTTTCCTGCTTTGACGAAGATTATTTGACCATAGAGTTGAGGGTCCATATTTGGGCTCTCTACTCTGTTCCACTGGTCTATGTGTCTGTTTTTGTGCCAGTACCATGCTGTCTTGGTGATCACAGCTTTGTAGTAAAGCTTGAAACCAGGCAACATGATGCCTCCAGCTTTGTTTCTCTTTTTCAACATTTCCTTAGTGATTCGGGATCTTTTCTGGTTACATATAAATTTTAGGATTGTTTGTTCCAGCACTTTGAAAAATGCCAGTGGATTTTTGATCAGGATGGCATTGAAAGTATAGATCGCTCTGGGCAGTAGAGACATTTTAACAATGATTATTCTTCTGATCCATGAGCATG
Source organism: Martes martes (assembly GCF_963455335.1). Classification (NCBI taxonomy): domain Eukaryota; kingdom Metazoa; phylum Chordata; class Mammalia; order Carnivora; family Mustelidae; genus Martes; species Martes martes. The sequence goes on along the minus strand of NC_137894.1, from coordinate 26,114,426 downwards.
GAATGCTTTTCCATCCTTTTGTGTCTTCTTCAATTTCTTTAATGAGTGTTCTATAGTTTCTTGAGTATAGATCCTTTACCTTTTTGGTTAGGTATATTCCAAGGTATCCTATGGTCCTTGATGATATATATATATATAGTAAATGAAATTGATTCTCTGATTTCCCTTTCTATATTTTCATTGTTAGTGTATAAGAAAGCAACTAATTTCTGTGCATTGATTTTGTACCCTGCCACATTACTGAATTGCTGTATTTTTAACTTCTTGAGGAACCTGACTGCTCTTTTCCAAAGTGGCTGTACCACCTTGCATTCTCACCAACAGTGTTTTTCTTTTTTTTAATTGTGTTATGTCATCAAAGAGAGACACTCTCCTTCATGCTTCGTAGGCTTAATGCCCTTGTCTCTGCCCCTCCTTGAGCTCACACACCCAACCTGCCTGTAGGACAGAACTCCACCTTTCCATCTCTGGGAGTTGAGGTTTTGACAGCCTTAGCACCTCCAGTCTTGGCTTGCCCTTCTGCTTACTTCCACAGCCGAGTCCTTTGAAGTTGCCCTGGTTTCTGGGTCTTGGATGAATCCCAGACTCTGCATTATGCAGTTCCTCTATTTTTCAAGGATATCTGAAGCACCTCTCTTGTGAAGACTTCCTTTATGTTCCAAGATGGCAAGTGGTCTCTCCTCTCTGATCCTAAGTTTCCAGGTACATTGCACAGCTTACAGCTCTGACTTCCTAATATCTTCCTGAAAGGCCACCCCTGCCTGGAGGGTAGGGCTTCTGCCTTACCTGCCTGTTCCCTAGAAGTGGGCCCTGTGCTTGGTCATCCTGGGGCTCAAGTGGGAGGATATTGAAAGAATCAATATGGGAACTTGTACAGTGCCCTTGCCAGCTGGTGTCACTGGCTATGGCTCTAGGAGGAATGGTATCTCCACAAAGACTCAGAGTCTGAGGAAAATTATCAGCAGTCCAAAAATAGCAGAAGTAAAACCAGTAAATCACTAAAGTAGTAATCAGTAGAAGTTTATTGTGCATATGGGCAGCAGCCAGTCCTGAGGTAGAGGCTTTCTCTTTCTTCTCTGCTCATCCAAAGTGGTCACTCTCCATTCTAGAGTCCCTCCTGGGCTCAGGGCATCTGCCTCACCTGTGCTGGCTGAGTACATTTGAAGTGCTGAACACTGGGAGTGGTGTGATCTTGGCCTCATGTCATCCTCAGGACATAAATTCTTGTCTAGGTTGTAGTCTTTTTTATAGGTAGAAGAAGAGACAAACTATACATATTTGCCTATGATCACTCATATGATGTTTACCTTCTTCAAGAAACAAGAATAAAGGATGTTGGGATAAAATAGTAGGGTGGTAGGAAGTACTGATAATGTCCTTAGAAAAAGTTATTTAATTTAAATAAACTTATGAACAAGCAGTAGTGTCTCAAGGACAAGGTGATCATTGCACTTGTTGAGTAATCTCAGTTGATAATAAGTGGCAGGAACTCTTGAGAAGCCTAATGGATGGACATTAACTCCAGCACAGCTGGATCAAGAGATCAAAGGATATTGTCAGAACTGTTACACTTGCCCTCCCCCCAATATCTGGTATTTGCTTAGCTTTATTTCCAAGCTGGCTCCTCCCAGGATGATATGGAGAGCCTTGTCCACAGTCTAGTATCTCAGCAAGAGTGACCCTCTCCCAGGATCTTATCCACCTCCCAGGGACTCTGATGCTCCATCCACCAGGAAGGAGCCTGCAATGGTGGGATGAGGTAGGTATACAATTTACAGGGAATGAGGAAGGCTGACTTTCAAAGGGAGGATGGAAAATGAATGTGTATGTATGTGTTTGTCAGCTTGACCTGGCAAAAATGCTCAACCTAAAAACATTTTTATTTGATGCCTCAGCACCTGCTCAGAGGTTCGGCCACACTGCCCTGATGAGGCCTTCCCCACAGTATGCTGGCTTTTTCCACAGTCAGAATGCCCTTCCTGGCCTTCAGATTAAGATCACTTCCCCAGATTAAGGTCCTTTCTCAGTCACAAAAGTCATAGTCTATTTTATTGGTGATTCTTTATACCAGTTATTGGGATGGATGGTAAATGTTGGGAATGTGCCCATGTGCTCTTGGAGCCCAGACAGAGTATGTGCTTAGGAATATTTGAAGAGTGAATGATTTACTTCAAGATTGACAGTTTCTTCCGTTTATAGATTTTTCTTGGATTTTCTTGTGATGTCACAGAAGCAAACTAAGAATTAGATTTCTTAAAATTCAGAAGTTTATACTTCAATTTGGGGAAAAAGCATTAAAAAAGTAAATATAGTTAGTTAATTTGTAATAATGGCCTCAATAGGTTCCATTTAAATATAATGTTGATTTGTTGAATAAATCAAATCATGGATACATTTTAATGTTCTTAAAGTTATGGAATCATCTAAGCTTCATAAAAAGAAAGCATTTCATCTATTTTAATTTTTCTTGAAAGTTCCTATTTGTCAAAAAAATAGCAAAACAGTTTTTCTATCATGATTTCAAAGTTTGCCAATATTATATAGCTGGAAGAATTCAGAAGAGTTCTTATATTTTCCAAAGTTGTGCAGTCTGTGTCACCAGGAGTCCACAGGGTTTCACGGATCATTGAATTTCCATTGCAGGAAACATTAGAGATTATTTAACCGATCCTCTCATTTTATGAATAAAACTCAAGTAACAAACATATCAAATAGCACTCCCTGGGACCCTTCTAGAAACAGTGACTCTCAATGGACAACTCCAGACAGCTCCCTGCCCTTCCTATACCCCTTAGTCATTGGGAAGAACTCATTGTAGATCTTGTGCCATGAGGCTGTCAGTGCCACCCCCTGATAGGCAGGTCTGAGTGGACTAAACAGCCACATTCTGCTACTGCACTGGCTTTTACATCCAGGATTTGTCTGTTCATTTGGGAAAGACCTGCACCACCACCTGCAGCTTCTTCTAGGGGACTATTTACAGAACACAACTTTCCTGGTCCTGAAGCCAAGTCAACTTTAACAAGGCCCCAGTCCCCAGGGGAAACACGTCTTGGTGTTCTATTCCACTCTCCACATCAGCTCTGAAGTGCTGTCTAGTCTGGCAGTTGTGGCACTCACCTTGGTCTGAAGGCAGTTGTTTTTTCCACACCGTCTGCTTTCTGTGGGTATTCCTCTTCATTCCTCCTCTTGGCCAAACGCTGGCCTTGTATTCTTCTGTACAAACAGGGTGCCATGGCAGTAGGCTCTCTTTACAGCAACAAGTGGGGCCAGACTGGTTCCTCCTCAACCTTTTTCTCCCTCTGATGGTGCAGCCAGTAGAGGATTTTTTTTTTTTTTTTTTTTTGGAATTTGCCATCACCCTAGGATGTAAAGCTTGGAGCTAAGTTCCAGTGAACCTGAAAAAGGACCTTATCTTGAAAGGTCCAAATTCTATAAGGCAGTGGTTATTTGTTTTTGCTGTTGATAAGACACATGTGTATCATAGATTTAATCCATTGTCCTCAAGTTTCTCTACAAAATAAATGATAGGATTTTTAAAATATAAGTATTTAGTTTTATATTGATTTTGTTCCATCTACAACAATTTCTATGCATTATCAACCATCGATTTGCAAATGCAATTAATTGTAACTAAAATTTGGTATTAGACATTGCTGCATTTGATTCACTATGAGAGGCATCTTTGCTAGGGCCTTATCTTCCAGGTATAGAAGAAAAAATATGATTGTGGAAATGTTTTCCTTAAGTTTTTAAACACTTAGTAACTTCTTTGAAAAAAATTCTAATTTCAGAATTTTAACTTTAACAAAAAGGATACTACTCACACTTATTAAAGTTAGAAAATTTAGATAAAAAGAAGAAAATACCTATGCATTGCACTGCATTGAGAATCTTCAATATTTTATTGTATAGCCTTTTTATTTTCTATATGTATATTTATCAAAATAAAATTAGAATCATTTTTAAAAATTAGAATCATTTATTCATATACATAAATTTATAATTAAAAATTTTCCACATCACAATTACACATATTCTCTAATAACCTGCTTCTAAACTCTTTTTTTCATGTAAATGTACTGCCATATTATCTAAAATATCATATGGCTGTGCCATACTCAGCTGGCATTTTGGATATTTTTTCTACTTTTTTCCCACCTGAAACAGCTCTGTAAAGAACATTTTTGAAACTGGGTGACTCTTTCTGACTCCTCTTGTTGCATAGGGTCTCAGTAAGAAAGAGATTATGGACTTGAAGGTCAAGGGTTTGTGGAAAGAATGTCTGTGTTGAAGTTCTGCACCAGATCAGAAAGGAAGACATGACAGCATGACAGCATGACAGCATGACTTTCCCTTTGTCATGGGAAAGGTGGGATTTGTCGCTCTGGAGAGTGCTGCTCAGCCCTGGTTTGTAGCAGGATGCTGCCTAATAGTCTGGAACCTGATTAGGAAGGAGCCCTGAAGTTAAACACACCCTGTTCTTCCCAACTGTTGAGTTCTTCCAGTGTGTTCCATTGTCTGGACTCACACAAGACCAGAAGATAGGAGAACTTGACTGAGGTAGACCAGGCAGCATAACTTCCAGTGCTCCATGCAATATGGAGCACCTCCTTAATACCCACCACCAGGCTCACCCATCCCCCCACCTGTCTCCCCTCCAACTTCCAGGTTCACAGAGCCAAAGAGAAGGCTGAGAGTGGACAGGGGGAAAACATGGGCTGTTTCAGTTTAGTCCTGCTCCTGTGACTATTAAGATCTATTTTCATCCTAGTCCAGGAGAAAACCACCTCTCCCCAACACAGGAGTTGCATATTATCCCATCAGCCACTTGCAGTGTAGGGGGATGTTAATCAGTTATACCTGAAACTGGAGCACTGGGTGTGGTGCATAAACAATGAATCTTGGAACCCTGAAAAAAAGGAAAAAAGGATTTTATTTATTTATTTGAGAGAAGGAGAGCTTAAGTGGGGGAGTAGGGGGAGAAGGAGCAGGCAGGAAGCAGACTCCCCACTTAGTATGGAGTCTAATGTGGAGCTTTATCCCAGGACCTGAGCCAAAGTCAGACACTTAACGGACTCAGTCATCCAGGTGCCCTGCTCGTTTTCTTTTACTATTTTTTTATGACTACAGTCTTTGTAGTGCATTTCTGTATTTCATTCTTTTTTTTTTTACCCATTTTTAAAAAATTTATTTTAATAAACATATAATGTATTTTTATCCCCAGGGGTACAGGTCTGTGAATCGCCAGGTTTACACATTTCACAGCACTCATCATAGCCCATATGTATTTCATTCTTGATGTTGGTAATTTGTGTATCTCTATTTGCATATTGTCAGTCTTGTTATAGGTTTGTCAATTTTATTGATCTTTCCTGAAGAAAGACCCCCCCCCACCATTGGTTTTCTCTATTTTGTTTGTATTTTAATTTTTTGATTTTTGCTCTGACTTTATTATTTCCTCCCTTCTGCTTCATTTTAGTGTCTTTTCCTCCTTTTTTCTATTTCTTTTCTGAAGTAGAAATTTAGCTTGCTGATTTGAAAGTTTTCCTCTTTTTTTTTTTTTAAGATTTTGTTTATTTGACAGAGGTCACAAGTAGGCAGAGAGGCAGGCAGAGAGAGAGAGAGGGGAGGAAGCAGGCTCCCTGCTGAGCAAAGAGCCGATGCGGGGCTTGATCCCAGGACCCTGGGATCATGACCTGAGCTGAAGGCAGAGGCTTTAACCCACTGAGCCACCCAGATGTCCCAAAAGTTTTCCTCTTTTCTAATGTTAACATCTAGTGCTATAAAATTTCCTTTCAGTTCTGCTTCAACTGTATCCTATGCATTTTGATATGTTGTATTTTTATTACCATTCATTTATCTGTATTTTAAATTTTACTTTGAGGCTACTTCATTGACCCACAGATTATTTAGAAATATGTTGTTTAGTTTTCATATATTTTAGAGATTTTTCTATTGTCTTCCTGTTACTGATTTCTATTTTTATTCCATAGTTATATTTGGAGAACATAGTCTGTATGATTTACATTCTTTAACACTTGACCCAGAAATGGTCTCTTGGCAAATCTTCTATGAGAACTTGAAAAAAAAACTGTATTCCGTTGTTGACTGGAATGTTCCATATATGTGAATAAAATTTTTTTGATCCAGTGTCATTCAGTTTTTCTATATCTTCAATAATTTTTATATATAATAGTTGTATTTGATGCTGAAAGGGGGTTGTTGAAGCCCCCTACTACAAGCATGGATTTGTCTAATTTTTCTTTTAGCTCTACCATTTTTTTTGCTGTTTTATTATTCCTTGTGTACACTTTTAGGATTGTTATGTCTTTCCATTGAAGTGATGCATTTATCATTATTTAATGAACTTTTTGGTCTCTACTAATTTTCTTTGTTCTTAAATCTAGCTGATATTAATATAATCACTTAATTTCTGTGTGTGATATATCTTTTCCTGTCATTGTACTTTCAATCTTACCATATTATTGACTTATAAATAAATTTTTTTTGCAGATAGTGTGTAGTTGAGCTATTTTAAACATTTTTAAGATTTAAATCTGCAACTTACCTTATTTATTTTTTGTTTATTTCTTCTGTTTCTAGTTTCTGTGTTTCTCTTTCCTTGACTTCCTTGAGGTTTTGGGGTTGTATCTTGATTTACTTATAGTATATTTGAGTATTACCTCTTTGAATAGTTTTTGTAGTGGTTACATTGAGAGTTACAATATACATTTGTGACTTTAAATTAGAGTTTACTGGCATTATCATTTACTGCTTTTAATGAAGTGTGAAAACCTCATTTCTATTGAGATTTCTTTAACCTACTGTGTTTAAAATCATTATCTTGATTATCGGATGATATCATAATTTTTTAAATTATAAAACATGATATATAAAACCCATGAGGAAAATAATAGTTTGTTGTATGCACATGTTTCTACTCTATTGTTCCCTTTCTTTCCTGATACCTCAGAATTCTTCTCTTTATAATTTCCATTGTGTTTGAAGTACTCCTTTTAGGCAATATTTAAGGATAATTTGGGTAGAGACAAATTCTTTTAGTTTTCTTTTATTTGAGAGTATCCTTATTTCATTTTCACCCTTGAAGGATAGTTTCGCTGGATATAGAAAGTATAGTTGGCAGTTCTTTTCTTTAATCCCTCAAAAAATGCTATATCATTTCTTCCTGGCCCTCATGGTTTCAGATAAGAAATATTTTGCCATTCAAATTGATGTTCCCTTATATGTAATACATGGAATTGTCTGGAAGCTCTCAGTATTTTTTTTTTTCTTTAGTTTCAGAAGTTTATGGTATGTCTTAGTGTGGATATTTTTGGATTCATCCTATTTCTATGTCAGAGGTGTTTGCTTAGGTGTTTGAATCTACAGATTTGTGTCTTTTGTGTACAGGTGTGTGTCTTTGTCAAATTTGGGGAAATTTCAGCTTTTATTTCAGAAAATACTTTCTCAACACTACCCTCATTGTCACCTTGGAATCCAATGACATAGATATTAGAAATATGTTTTTTTAATAATCCCTCAGGCCTGAGGCTCTACTCACCTTTTTTTCCAATTTGTTTTCTCTCTGTTGTTCATATTGGGTGAATTCTATTGATCTGTCTTCAAATTCACTGATTCTTTCCTCTGTTGTATCCACTCTACCTTGAGCCTATACTAAGAATTTTTTGAAAGATTTCTTTTACTGTATTTTTTAGTTCTATAATTTCCTTTAAGAAAAATAAGCTCTATTTCTCCTCTCTGATTTTATATAAAAAAAAACTTTAAAGAGAATTTGTAATTAATTATTGGGACATTTTTATGATGGCTGCTTTAAAATCCTGGTTAGATAATCCAACATCTGATTTATCTTAGTGTTGATGTCAATTTGATTGTCCTTTTTCATTCAATCTGTTTTGTCATTCTTGTTGTTTTGTTTTGTTTTTTTTTGGTTTCTGATATAATGGATGACTTTTGGTTGTATCCTGAATATTTTATCCATTATTTTAGGGGACTCTGAGTCATACTGAAATCTTTTATTTCATCAGGCAGTCATCCTGTCTTAAGTTTAGCCCTCAGGTTCTGTCCTGTGGTCTATGATTTTAATGACAGTTTAATTTTCAAAGAGCTGATAGAAGGGATATCCCCACGTTGGGCTGTGTGGGTTTTCCTATGTTGGAAAAGAGGAGTCTCAGGCCTGCAGGAATGAAGAGGCCTCCTAAGTGGTTGTTTATTATAGTAGGATCCCCCTTCCTATGGGGACCTCAGAACATTTTTTGGGGGGCTATGCACTATGATGGGATACTTCCACCAGTGTCCCATAGCTTCCCTAAGTACCTCTTGGCAAAGAAGTGGGTTTCAGGCCTGGTGTCCAAAGGACAGAGATCCCTGGTTTGTGTTATAGTGGCATCTCTCTGTAGGATCTGTGTGCCTGCCAGGTATTTCTCAACAGGGAAGGGATAGCTTTCCTGGTTACCTTTGTTGGCAGGACTTCTACTGATATTTCTTGTTGGGGAACCATAATCATCTGGTATTGTCAGCAGGATCCCATTCCACCTAGGGGAAGAACAAGCCCATGTGGCTGCCTTGTCCTTCTATGGTGGGGGGTCAGAAAATATTGGTTCTGGGAGACAGATGATGGCCTACTGCTGATCTTTGTTCCTATCCTGAGGTACCAAACCAGTTTGCTTTCCTATTACCACATTTAAGAGTTCTCTTTTAGTTGTCTCTTGATTTATTTCCAGGATTTATAGTTGTGCTTAGCACAGATGAATAGAAAGAAAGGGGTCTATACCATTCTGTTTGGACTGGAAGTCTCCTGAAATTGCTCATTCACTTATTTTTAATCTCTTTCATTTTGTTTTTAGTTGGTTTCCAGTAAAGAATATACATTTGGGTCTAATTTTAAACTATTCACTGTTATGCCTTGTATTTGATATATTATATTTCTTTGGCATTTTCTTTTCCTATCTACTGATGAGCATATTGTTAAAATGCTTTTGTATCTATTTTCCCATGTGTTTTGAAGCTATAGATAATATTTGAATTCTCTTAATTATTAGCTTAAACATTAGAAAATAGCTCAACTTATCTTTATCTATGATCACAAGAATAAAACAAGCATTGGCTGTTTTAGGGAGTTGAGAGACATTAAGTAGACTTATTGATTTCTCAGGTGGTAGGTTTGAGAATTTTGTCCTGTGACATTGAAAAGTTAGCCCTTAGGTGCTTCTTGGATCTTTCGGGAAAAACGTTTAAGCAGCAGATGTCCTTCTGTACTGCTGCAAATGCCATCCATTTTCTTAGAATGTTTGGCAAGAACAATAACATTTGGTGTTTTCGCAAAAGTGTGTTGTCCTCATTGCACTTAAAATAAAATCCAAAGCCTCAACCATAACTTATTGAACATGAATGATCTGGCTGCAGCTACCACTCACACATTATTTTCTATCATATGTGCACTTATTCACTGAAACCAGACCTAATGGCCTTCTTACTAGGTGAATGTGTATTTGTCCTTGTCAGTTCTACCTGGGTGTTCTTCCTAAGCTTGCTGCTGACTGCCTAACAGTGCCTGGCACATAATAAGCACTCAGTAAATAAATGTCAAACGAGTAAAGGAATGAACGGGATGGAGCAACATGGAATATTGCTTTATGAGGATTTTACATTTATAAAATACTTATGTTTATAAATGGAACTGTGTGTCCAGAGATATAATAGTCATTCACAATAATTGTCACAGGTGCTGTGTGGAGAGTTGTTCTTGGATGGATTCATCTAAGAAGGATTCTTGTGAGAATATTTTTGTCGGAGTCTTAAACCAAGAAGAAATTAAAAAAAATGCAATCTTTAAGCAGTATTAGGAAGCTTTGGTGATTTCTTGGTTCCTAAACAATGAGTTATCCTTTTAGGCATGTTCACGCTTTGTGTCCATTTCCATATTTGTGTGTCCAGGATGTTTACAAAGTCTTCCTGTGCATCTAGATTTGTTTGTGTCTTTTTCAGCTGGACATTTTTAGCTATGCCAAGAGTCTGTCACTGAAAATAATAATAGTGCTAATAATAAGAGGGATAAAGGCTCTAATTTGTAGGTTTCATGTAACAATTTCATGTTAATAACTCATGCCTCCAAACCACACTTCACTGCAGCATTCTATGTTCTCCTTGGCTATCCATCATTTCCTTGTATATAAGTTACTTTTTGGCATAAGTTAGTTTTATTCATAAACCCCGAGGTTTATAATGTAAAAGCCATATGTTTCTTATATTCTCAACTGTGTTAAGAAATTTTAAGAACAAATGAGAAGTAAAATAATGCAAATGAGTAAAAGAGTGTTCACTCACTGAAAAAATTGGTTTTGAGGAGTTCTGTGCCAGAAAGTACAGTTGCCTACATTTGAGGGGCACAGATTGACCATCAATATATTCAGATTAAAAGTTCAAAAATACCAATGACTCATTCTTCTTGCCTTTGGGGAAAACTAACAAATATAGAAATTACCCCCCTTAAAAATAAAACTAAGCAAATTAAAACACGGGAAAACACAGCACTATTACTACCAAAAACACTTAATAAAATTTTTAAATTTTATTTTATTGTTTTAGTATTTTTCAATAAGTATTCAAGTTTCTTCTAATGTATCTCTTCCATGGAATATGAAAATAGAATTTGTTTTTAAAATTATAAATGCCTTCAATGGATCTCTGATTCAGTTTGAAGGAACAACATATGACGTTTATTTTTAGAGACTGAGGGTGGTTGTCTAGTTTTTCTACTAGGCACCTGAACACGAGGGTCATTTACAAACAAGATTGTAGTTAGTGCATTGGGAAGATACATGCATAATTCTGGGGGGAGATGGACACACAGGTATTTTCATTTTTTGATGTTTGCAGAAAAAAGGATTTAAAATGAGCTCTTATCAATTTCAATAATCCGTTTCTAACCAAACTGTGACATTCTCTAAAAATAGTGCTGTAATTTAAGTCAGTTAAAAATAATTTCAATTATAATATATTCTAAATGTTTGTGAAAATAGCTCAATGGTCTCAGATACTAAAAGGTTTTAAAAATCAGGGTCTGTGTGTGTGTGTGTGTGTTTGATTAGGTCAGATTTTGATGGGGATGATTTTAAAATAAGATGAGATCATGGAAAAGGAAAAAGAAACAGCAGGGAAAGGGAGATCAGAAGGTATCCGATAAAAGGACCTCAAAGAACACATGACGTTCTATTTGACCTCTTGAATACTGACATATTATGCTTCCACCTTGGTACAACTGATGGTCCTGGGACTTTTAAGCATTTCCTTTCAAATTCTGACAGGAATCAGGTTGACTCGCATCCTTCTCTCTTTATTCAGAGTTACTGTGTGAGTCATGCTGACTTCTGTTACCCCACAGAGGGCTCTAGGATGGACACAGGTCTAGCTATGTTCCTTCCCAGATCCCTTGCTGGTGATTATGGGTGCACAGATCAATTGCAGAGGATTTGGCAGAGAAGAAATAGCACATTTTATCTATTTTTAAATCTAGAAGTTAGCTGAAGGAAGAATATTTTAACTGAGTTACATAATAAGAAAGAATATTGACTTCTAGTTGTTCTTTGGAGGTATAGACCTATTAAAGTTTATCCCCCTTTCTGATTGCAACTGAAACTGTACACAAAATATATAAACCAAATATCCATAGATGCTGAAAAATAAACAAAACCAGGCAGATTGTGGAAGGGCGTTGATACTTGAGAAGTAACTCTCTTGGGATGATTTTTTTCTTTCTCTTAGATTTCCCTCCAGGACAGGCAAACCTAAGTCATAGCATGGCATGGTGGCATAAATGCCTAGCACTGCCATAGTATCCTCATCTTTCTACCCAGAGAAACCACGGAAAGTAGCACCTGTGGGTTGGAGAATGAAGGAATCCCAGAGAAGAGGGCCAGGGAATTCCACACCCCCTAGTTCTGTGCATGAATATGTAGAATTCTGAATAATGCATGTGTGGTAGAGACCAAAACCAGCCTAGTGAATCCTAGAAAACTATTTGAGATTAGAACCACACATATAAGTCTCTAACTCTGGACAGAGAGTCCAGAGTCCAAACAGGCCCAAATCAACATAACAAAGTTTAAAGAACTCAAGAGAAATTTGAACCATCTGCACAAGTGCTGAACTCAGCATATGTGAGACAGACTGAAACTATTATGGAAAATATGAATTTGAACCAGTATCCATGGAAGTTGAGAAAGAAATTGTGGTCTGAACTTAACTTCTAACTGAAAAAGAAAAAAGAATAATCTCCAGAAGATTATAACAGGGCCCAGAGTCTACATATCTTGACATAACATTTACAATATCCAGAAGATGATGCTAAAGGACTCAACATACAAAGAATGAGGAATATACAACTAATTCTAACAGGAAAAAAACAATAAAGAGTTCTTAATCCTGACATGATCCTGATGTTGAAATGACCAAAGAATTTAACCATTTATTGTAACATGCTCAATGAAGTAAAGAAAAATAAATTTCAAATGAATGAAGAGATAGGAATTTTTAGTAGAGAAACAGAAATTATAAAACAGAAGCAAATGCAAAGGTCAGAACTTAAAAATATAACACTTTCATTAAAAAACCTTTATAGGTTCAGTGACAGAATGAATATTACAAAGGAAAAGGTCAATAAATCGAAAATAGAACAATATATGTCATCCAATCTGAAAGGCTTGATAAAGTGTGACATATTTATTTCATTTTCCATTTTATAAAGGAGTTCTTATTAGTTTTATTTTGACTTCCTTTTTTTTCAATTAAGAATCAGTTACTGGGGGAGGGAGGCAAGACGGCAGAGGAGTAGGGGACCCTATTTCAACCATTCCCCTGAATTGAGCTGGATATCTGCCAGACCACTTTGAACCCCCATGAGATCAGCCTGAGATATAAGAAGATTAATCAGGATCTATGCCAACAGAATATCTCCGATGGCTGGTTTCAAGGTATGAAGAGGAGAGTTATGATTCTGTGAGCAGACATCAGAAGATAAATGGAAGAGAGAGGCAGTCACCATAAGCGCTGACACTGGGAAGGTGAAATAACAGAGGAATGCAAAAGTATCCCATGCTGGGGCCCTGGCACAGACTCACAGACCAGTAGCCAGAGGAAAGGACTTTAGGGTAGTCACCCAGGCTGAAACGTGGAGCTGCAGGGGCATGTGTGTGAACTGGGGGCAGCTGGTGGTTTTAGAAGCACAAAGGGCAGAGACGTGCCTGGACCTGGAAGCAGGGGCTGGGAGTGGTGCTATTGGGCACACAACCCAGGTCACTGTGGTATTTAGCAGCTCAGACAAAAATGGAGACAGAGTGACCTGGAAGGCTTTCTAGAGAGCAGAGTTTCTGCAGTCTCTCTGTTCTGAGACAGAAGTTTGGACACAGTCATTTCTGTTCTGACTCTTGGAAGGAACACAGAAACCCACCAGGGAAATCCACCAGAGAACAAAAACCCTCCCAACTGGTTTTCACTGAGCCCATCCCCCACCACAAGGAGCAATGCAATTCTTCCCATACAGGTTTGCCTGAGTAACAGCGCTGTAGGCACACCCTCCCTGAAAACAGCCTGAAAGAACAATAGGCCAAGAACCCTAAATTTCCCATTAAAAAAGTGCATCTTGCTTGGATTGTGGTCAATAGTTTGGACTCTGCAAATTCCCTCAACTGTACCTCAACAGAATGACTAGGAGGAAAAACCCCCAACGGAAGAAAAATTCAGAGACTGTGACCTCTGCCACAGAGCTATTGGATATGGACATAAGCAAGATGTTGGAAATAGAATTCAGGGTAACAATTACCCAGACAATGGCTAGGTTGGAGAAAACCATTAGTGACAACATAGAATTTCTAAGGACAGAAGTGAGAGCTGATCTGGAAGAACTTAAAAATGCTATGGGCACAACAGCATGGCACAGGCACAAAAACAGACACATAGACCAGTGGAACAGAGTAGAGAGCCCAGATATGGACCCTCAACTCTATGGTCAAATGATCTTCAACAAAGCAGGAAAAAATATACAGTGGAAAAAGACCCTCTCTTCAATAAATGGTGCTGGGAAAATTGGACAGCTCATGTAGAATAATGAAACTCAACCATTCTCTTACACCATACACAAAGATAAACTTGAAACAGATAAAAGCCCTCGACGTGAGGCAGAAATCTATCAAAATCCTAGAGGAGAACATAGGCAGTAATGTCTTCAACATCGGCCACAGCAATTTCTTTGAAAATATGTCTCCAAAGGCAAAGGAAACAAAAGCAAAAATGAACTTTTGGGACTTCATCAAGACAAGAAGCTTCTGTAAAGCAAAAGGAAACACTCAACAAAACAAAGAGGCAACCCACGGAATGGGAGAGGATATTCACAAATGACACAACAGACAAAGGGCTGATATCCAAGATCTATAAAGAACTCCTCAAACTCAACACACACAAAACATATAATCACGTCAAAAAATGGGCAGAAGACATGAACAGACACTTCCCCAATGAAGACATGCAAATGGCTAACAGACACATGAAAAAATGTTCATCATCATTAGCCATCAGGGAGATTCAAATCAAAACCTCATTGAGATACCACCTTACACCAGTTAGAATGGCCAAAATTAACAAGACAGTAAACAACATGTGTTGGAGAAGATGTGGAGAAAGGGTACCCTCTTACACTGCTGGTGGGAATGCAAGTTAGTGCAGCCATTTTGGAAAACTGTGGAGATTTCTTAAGAAATTAAAAATAGAGCTTCCCTATGACCCTGCAATTGCACTACTGGGTATTTACCCCAAAGATACAGAAAAAATGAAAAGAAGGGCCATTTGTACCCCAGTGCTCATAGCAGCAATGGCCACAGTCACCAAACTGTGTAAAGAGCCAAGAAGCCCTTCAGCAGACAAATGGATGAAGAAGATATGGTCCATATATACAATGGAGTATTATGCCTCCAACAGAAAGGATGAATACCCAACTTTTGAATCAACATTGAGGGGATGGAAGAGATTATGCTGGATGAAATAAGTCAAGGAAAGAGTCAATTGGCATATGGTTTCACTTACTTGTGAAGCATAAGGAATAACACGGAGGACATTGGGAGATGGAGTAGAGTAGTGAGTTGGGGTAAACTGGAGGGGGAGACAAAGCATGAGAGACTGTGGACCCTTGAGAAACAAACTGAGGGTTTTGGAGGGGAGAGGGTGGGGGTTGGTGACCCAGGTGGTCGGTATTATGGAGGGCACATATTGCGTGGAGCACTGGGTGTGGTGCATAAACAATGAATGCTGGAACACTGAAAAGAAATAAAATAAAATAAAATGGAAAAAATGCTATCAGTGAGATCTAATCTAATCTAAATACTCTGAAAGCTAGGGTAAATGAGGCAGAAGATCAAATTAGTGATCTAGAAGACAAAGTGATAGAAAGGAGGGATCAGGAGGAGGCTTGGAACAAACAGCACAGAAGCCATGAAAATAGAATTAGAGAAATAAATGATGCCATGAAGCGTTCCAATGTCAGAATTATTGGGATCCCTGAGGGAGCAAAGAGAGAAAGAGGACTAGAAGATATAGTTGAAAAAAATCATAGGTGAGAGTTTCCCTAATCTGGGAAATGGATCAAATGTTCATGTCCTAGAGGCAGAGAGAACACCCTCCAAGATAAATGCGGTTAGAGAGACCTCCAGACATGTAGCTGTGAAACTCTCAAATTGTAAATTCCGAGATAATGTCTTAAGGGCATCTAGGGGGAACATCAGAATAATGTCAGACCTGTCCACAGAAACCTGGCAAGCCAGAAAGGGCTGGCAAGACATATTCAGGGCATTAAATGAGTAGAACATGTGCTGCCAAGAATTCTTTATCCGGTAAGGCTGACATTCAGAATGAATGGAGAGATAAAGAGCTTCCAAGGCCAGCAAAGGCTAAAAGATTGTGTGGCCATGAAGCTGGCACTACAAAAAATATTAAGGGGGGGTTTCTATAAAAGAAGAAGGACCCCAAGAGTGATATAGAACAGAAATTTACAGGTAAAATCTATAGAAAAAGGTTCTCACAGGTAACATGATGACAATAAAAACATATCTTTCAAAAATCACTCTCAACATTAAAGACGTAAATGCTCCCATGAAACAGCACAGGGTTGAAGACTGGATAAAATGACAGGATCCACCCATATGCATCTATAAGAGAGGCATTTTGAAACTAAAGATACATCCAGACTGAAAGTGAAGAGATAGAGAACCATCTTTCATACCAACATACCTCAAAAGGAAGCTGGGATGATTCTCATATCAGACAAATTAGATTTTATTTTGTTTTATTTACTTATTTTTTAAAAATTTTATTTATTTATTTGACACACACAGAGAGAGAGAGATCATGAGTAGGCAGAGAGGCAGGCAGAGAGAGAGAGGGAGAAGCAGGCTCCCTGCTGAGCAGAGAACCCGATGCAGGGCTCAATCCCAGGACCAAGAGCATGACCCGAGCCAAAGGCAGAAGCCCAACCCACTGAGCCACCCAGGCACCCTGACACATTAGGTTTTAACTTAAAGACTGTAGTCAGAGATACAGAAGGACAGTACATCATTCTGAAAGGGTCTATCCACCAAGAAGGTCTAACAGTTGTAAATATGTATGCCGCCAGCATGGGAGCAGCTAACTACATAAGCCAACTGTTAATCAAAATAAAGAAACATATTGATAAGTACATGTTAATTGTAGAGGATCTCAAGACACCACTCTCAGCAATAGACAGAAGAAAATCAACAAAGAGACTAGAGCTTTGAATGACACATTGGACCAGATGGACCTCATAGATATATACAGAACATTCCACCCTAAAATAACAGAATACTCATTCTTCTTGCGCACACAAGGAGCTTTCTCAGAATAGATCACATACTGTGTCACAAATCAGGAATCAACCAATACCAAAAGATTGAGATTATTCTCTACATAATCTAAGAGCACAATGCTTTAAACTGGAACTCAACCACAAGAAAAAGTTTGGAAGGAATTCAAACACTTGGTAGTTAAAGACTGTAAGGGCCTACTTAGCCAGAGGGACTCCATCTCGGTTAAATAGCCATTTTGTTGTTTATGCAGTAAACTTAAATTGAACCCCCCCCACCCCACCCACCAGAGGAACTTACTTAAAATCAAGTCCAAGAAACCAGTAAAATGAGGTCAGCTAGTTCCTGATAACAGAGCCCAGAATACAAGGACGAGTCAGGCCAGATGGAAACATCTAATAAGTAAAAAGCAAATATGCAACCTCCCTAACCACCAAAGAATGTAAACCCCACCTTTTGGCTGCCAAACTTGGCCACCAATTCTGACCAGAGTGATAGGCTAGTTCAAACCAGATGTAACTAGCCAATCAGCAAGAGACACATGAACACAGTGGGTTGAGATAATAAGGCATGGGTTGTGGTTTTACCCAACAAAAGATAGCCTGTAAGATTAGGAGGGGTTGCTCTCTTTAGAGGCGGCACTGACCGGTCAGTCGATTCTTGATTTTTGGCATGAATAAAGCTTTGCTTGACCTTCACTTTATATCGGTTTCTTTCCTTTGATAACGGACCCCAACAAGACCATCCTGCTCAAGAATGTTTGGATCAACCAGGAAATCAAAGAAGAAGTTAAACAATTCATGGAAACCAATGAGAATGAAGACACACCGGTCCAAAATCTATGGGATATTGCAAAGATGGTCCTAA
The DNA here is from genome assembly GCF_963455335.1 of Martes martes. Classification (NCBI taxonomy): domain Eukaryota; kingdom Metazoa; phylum Chordata; class Mammalia; order Carnivora; family Mustelidae; genus Martes; species Martes martes. Next base: position 26,096,673 of record NC_137894.1, on the reverse strand, counting down.
GGGGGAAATGCATAGCCATCCAAGCCTCACTCAAAAAATTGAAAAATCCTAAATACACGAAATCTCTTTACACCTTAAAGAACTGGAAACTCAACAACAAATTAAGCCAACCCCACACACAAGGGAAATAATCAAGATTACAGCAGAGATCAATGAATAAGAAATGAGATTACAGTGGAACACATCAACAAAATTAGAATATTGTTCTTTGAAAGATTAATAAGATCAATAAACCACTGCCAAACTAATCCTATTGAAAAGAGAGAAGACCCAGATTAATAAAGTTATGAATGAAAGGGGATAGATAATGACTAACACCAAGGAAATAGAAACAATCATCAGAAATTATTATCAACAGTTATATGCCAGGAAGTTAAACAATGTAGAAGAAATGGATGCATTCCTGGAAACCCAGAAACTTCGAAGACTGAAACAGGAAGAAGTTAACAACCTGAATAGACCAGTAACTAGTAACAAGATTGAAGCAGTGATCAAAAATCTCCCAAAAAACAAGAGCTCAGGACCTGACGGATTCTCTGGGGAATTCTGCCAAACATTCAAAGAAGAAATAATACCTATTCTCCTTAAGCTCTTTCAAAAAATTGAAGCAGAAGGAAAACTCCCAGACTCTTTACAAAGCCAGCATTACCCTGATCCCCAAACCAGGCAAAGACCACATCAAAAAGGAGAATTTCAGACCATATCCCTGATGAATATGGATGCCAAGATTCTCAACAAGATCGTAACTAAATAGGATCCAACAGTACATTAAAAAGATTATCTACCATGACCAGGTGGGATTTATCCCTGGGATGCAGGGGAGGTTCACATTGGCAAAACAATCACTGTGATAGAACAAATCAATAAGAGAGGAGAGAACAAATCAACAAGATACAGCATCCATTCCTGACTAAAATGCTTCAAAGTATATGGATAGAGGGAATATTCCTCAACTTCATAAAATCTATCTATGAAAAAACCACAGCGAATATCATTCTCAATGGGGAAAAGCTGACAGCCTTCCCTTTGAGATCAGGGACATGACAGGGATGCCCACACTCACCATTGTTGTTCAGCATAGTACTAGAAGTCCTAGCAGTAGCAATCAGACAACAAAAAGAAATAAAAGGTATTCAAGTTGGCAATGAAGAAGTCAAACTCTCTCTCTTCACAGATGACATGATACTGTATATGGAAAACCCAAAAGACTCCACCCCTAAACTACTAGAACTCATACAGCAATTCAATAATGTGGCAAGATACAAAATCAATGTACAGATATCAGTTGCTTTCTTATACACTAGCAATGAAACTATAGAAAGGGAAATTAGAGAATTGGTTGCATTTACTCTAGCATCAAGAACCATAAGATACCTGGGAATAAACCTAACCAAAAGGTAAAGGATCTAGTCCTCGAGGAACTACAGAACACTCATGAAAGAAATTGAAAAAGACACAAAAAGATGGAAAATCATTCCATGCTCATGGATCGGAAGAATAAACATTGTTAAAATGTCTATACTGTTGAGAGCAAGCTATACTTTCTTTTTTTTTTAAATTAACATATAATGTATTATTAGCCCCAGGGGTACAGGTCTGTGAATAGCCAGGTTTACACACTTCACAGAACTCATCATAGCACATATCTTCCCCAATGTCCATAACCCCACCACCCTCTCCCTACCCTCCTCCCCCCAGCAACCCTCAGTTTGTTTTGTGAGATTAAGAGTCTCTTATGGTTTGTCTCCCTCCTGATCCCATCTTGTTCCATTTATTCTTTTCCCACCCCCCAAACCCCTCACATTGCATCTCCACTTCCTCATATCAGGGAGATCATTGTCTTTCTCCAATTGACTTATTTCGCTAAGCATAATACCCTCTAGTTCCATCCACGTCATTGCAAATGGCAAGATTTCATTTCTTTTGATGGCTGCATAGTATTCAATTGTATATATATACCACATCTTCTTTATCCATTCATCTGTTGATGGGCATCTAGGTTCTTTCCATAGTTAGGCTATTGTGGACATTGCTGCTATAAACATTTGGGTGCACGTATCCCTTCGGATCAATACATTTGTATCTTTAGGGTAAATACCCAGTAGTGCAATCGCTGGGTCGTAGGGTAGCTCTATTTTCAACTTTTTGAGTAACCTCCATGCTGTTTTCCAGAGTGGTTGCACCAGCTTGCATTCCCACCAACAGTGTAGGAAGGTCCCCCTTTCTCCGCATCCTCGTCAGCATCTGTCATTTCCTGACTTGTTAATTTTAGCCATTCTGACTGGTGTGATGTGGTATCTCATTGTGGTTTTGATTTGTATTTCCCTGATGCCGAGTGATGTGGAGCACTTTTTCATGTGTCCGTTGGTCATCTGGATGTCTTCTTTGCAGAAATGTCTGTTTATGTCCTCTGCCCATTTCTTGATTGGATTACTGGTTCTTTGGGTGTTGAGTTTGATAAGTTATTTATAGATTTTGGATACTAGCCCTTTATCTGATATGTCATTTGCAAATATGCTCTCCCATTCTGTCAGTTGTCTTTTGGTTTTGTTAACTATTTCCTTTGCTGTGCAAAAGCTTTTGATCTTGATGAAGTCCCAATAGTTCATTTTTGCCCTTGCTTCCCTTGCCTTTGGTGATGTTCCTAGGAAAAATTTGCTGCAGCTGAGGTCAAAGAGGTTGCTGCCTGTGTTCTCTTCAATGATTTTGATGGATTCCTTTCTCACATTGAGGTCTTTCATCCATTTTGAGTCTATTTTTGTGTGTGGTGTAAGGAAATGGTCCAGTTTTATTCTTCTGCATGTGGCTGTCCAGTTTTCCCAACACAATTTGTTGAAGAGACTGTCTTTTTTCCATTGGACATCTTTCCTGCGTTGTCGAAGATTAGTTGACCATAGAGTTGAGGGTCTATTTCAGGGCTCTCTATTCTGTTCCATTGATCTATGTGTCTGTTTTTGTGCCAGTACCATACTGTCTTGATGATGGCAGCTTTGTAATAGAGCTTGAAGTCTGGAATTGTGATGCCACCGACTTTGGCTTTCTTTTTCAATATTCCTTTGGCTATTCGGGGTCTTTTCTGGTTCCATATAAATTATAGGATTATTTGTTCCATTTCTTTGAAAAAAATGGATGGGGTTTTGATAGGGATTGCATAAATGTGTAGACTGCTTTAGGTAGCATAGACATTTTCACAATATTTGTTCTTCCAATCCATGAGCATGGAACATTTTTCCATTTCTTTGTGTCTTCCTCAATTTCTTTCATGAATATTTTATAGTTTTCGGAGTATAGATTCTTTGCCTCTTTGGATAGGTTTATTCCTAGGTATTTTATGGTTTTGGGTGCAATTGTAAATGGGATTGACTCCTTAATTTATCTTTCTTATGTCTTGTTGTTGGTGTAAAGAAATGCAACTGATTTTTGTGCATTGATTTTATATCCAGACACTTTACTGAATTCCTGTACAAGTTCTAGCAGATTTGGAGTGAAGTCTTTTGGGTTTTCCACATAAAGTATCATATCATCTGCAAAGAGTGATAGTTTGACTTCTTCTTTGCCAATTTGAATGCCTTTAATTTCTTTTTGTTGTCTGATTGCTGAGGCTAGGACTTCTAGTACTATGTTGAATAGCAGTGGTGATAATGGACATCTGTGCTGTGTTCTTGACCTTAGTGGAAAATCTCTCAGTTTTTCCCCATTGAGAATGATATTCACAGTGGGTTTTTCATAGACGGCTTTGATAATATTGAGGTATGTGCCCTCTATCCCTACACTTTGAAGAGTTTTGATCAGGAAAGGATGTTGTACTTTGTCAAATGCTTTTAGAGCATCTATTGAGAGTATCATATGGTTCTTGTTCTTTCTTTTATTAATGTATTGTATCACATTGATGGATTTGCAGATGTTGAACCAAACTTGCAGCCCTGGAATAAATCCCACTTGGTCATGGTGAATAATCCTTTTAATGTACTGTTGGATCCTATTGGCTAGTATTTTGGTGAGAGTTTTTGCATCTGTGTTCATCAAGGATATTGGGCTGTAATTCTCTTTTTTGATGGGATCCTTGTCTTGTTTTGGGATCAAGGTAATGCTGGCCTAATAAAATGAGTTTGGAAGTTTTCCTTCCATGTCCATTTTTTGGAACAGTTTCAGGAGAATGGGAATTAATTCTTTAAATATTTGGTAGAATCCCCTGGGAAAGCTGTCTGGCCCTGGACTCTTGTTTGTTGGGAGGTTTTTGATGACTGCTTCAATCTCCTTATTGGTTATGGGTCTGTTTGGTTTTCTATTTCTTCCTGGTTCAGTTTTTGTAGTTTATATGTCTCTAAGAATATATCAATTTCTTCCAGATTGTCAAATTTGCTGGCGTATAGTTGCTCCTAATATGTTCTTAATTGTTTGTATTTCTTTGGTGTTGGTTGTGATCTCTCCTCTTTCACTCATGATTTTATTTTTGGGTTCCTTTCTCTTTTCTTTTTCATAAGTCTGACGAGGGGTTTATCAATCTTATTAATTCTTTCAAAGAACCAGCTCCTAGTTTCGTTGATTTGTTCTATTTTTTTTTTTTGTTTCTATTTCATTGTTTTATGTTCTGATCTTTATTATTTCTCTTCTCCGGCTGGCTTGAGGGTTTCTTTGTTGTTCTTTCTCCAGGTCCTTTAGGTGTAGGGTTAGGTTGTGTATTTGAGACCTTTCTTGTTTCTTGAGAAAGGCTTGTATCACTACATATTTTCCTCTCAGGACTGCCTTTGCTGTGTCCCACAGATTTTGAACTGTTGTGGCTTCATTATCATTTGTTTCCATGAATTTTTTCAATTCTTCTTTAATTTCATTCTTTAGAAGGATGCTGTTTAGTCTTCATGTATTTGGGTTCTTTCCAAATTTCCTCTTGTGATTGAGTTCTAGCTTCAGAGCATTGTGGTCTGAAAATACGCAGGGAATGATCCCAATCTTTTGATACCAGTTGAGACCTGATTTATGACCCAGGATGTGATCTATTCTGGAGAATATTCCATGTACACTAGAGGAGAATATGTATTCTTTTGCTTTGGGATGGAATGTTCTGAATATATCTGTGATGTCCATCTGGTCCAGTGTGTCATTTAAGGCCTTTATTTCCTTGTTGATCTTTTGCTTGGATGATCTGTCCATTTCAGTGAGGGTAGTGTTAAAGTCTCCTACTATTATTGTATTATTGTCCATGTGTTTCTTTGATTTTGTTATTACTTGGTTTATATAGTTGGCCACTCCCATGTTAGGGGCATAGATATTTAAGATTGTTAGATCTTCTTGTTGGACAGACCCTTTGAGTATGATGTAGTGTCCTTCCTCATCTCTTATTATAGTCTTTGGCTTAAAATCTAATTGATCTGATATAAGGATTGCCACCGCAGCTTTCTCTTGATGTCTATTAGCATGGCAATTTTTTCCCACCCCCTCCCTTTAAATCTGGAGTTGTCTTTGGTTCTAGAATGAGTTTCTTGTAGACAGCGTATTGATTTTTTTTCCCATTATGATTCCCTTTGTCCTTTGATTGATGCGTTTAGCCTATTAACATTCAGGGTAACTATTGAAAGATATGAACTTAGTGCCATTGTATTGCCTATAAGGTGATTATTACTGTATATTGTCTCTGTTCCTTTCTGTTCTACTACTTTTAGGGTCTCGCTTTGCTTAGGGGACCCCTTTCAATATTTCCTGTAGAACTGGTTTGGTGTTTACAAATTCTTTTAGTTTTTGTTTGTCCTGGAAGCTTTTTTTTTTTTTTTAAGATTTTATTTATTTATTTGACAGACAGAGATCACAAGTAGGCAGAGAGGCAGGCAGAGAGAGAGAGAGGAAGAAGCAGGCTCCCTGCTGAGCAGAGAGCCCGATGCAGGGCTCGATCCCGGGACCCTGAGACGATGACCTGAGCCAAAGGCAGAGGCTTAACCCACTGAGCCACCCAGGCATGCCTTCCACAGCTTTTAAATGAGGGTTAACAAACAGCTCTACATGTGGGTAGAGAAGTTGTAAACTTGTATTTAAACATGGTCTAGCTAAAGTTTTCAATATTTATAGTCATTCAATGGTGACATCACAGTGCAAAGGCCATACTTGAGAGGTGCAAGGCAGATGTGTCATGCCCATGTTTGCTTCTCTATTGTTGCTTACTGTCCAGGATTCATCATGGGCAGCAGAGCATCCCTTCCTTGGCTGGAACCAAGGTGGCAGCCTGAGCAAGACAGTTCTTGAACTCACCACCTTCATCTAATCTTCTTTCCTACATTTCCTTGGACAGAATTTTCTCAATTTGTCTAGTCCTGAGAAAATAGTTACATGCTTCAGTTAAATAGATCTTTTATTTTTTGACAGTTATAAAAACCATGCATTTTCTTTGATTCTTCTAAAACTCTAACTATGATGTTGAACTTCAAAAATAAATTTGAAATGCAACTTACTTGAACGACCTACATGGAATGAGATTTCTCCATGTACAGTTGAACAATGCCCCTATACACCAATCTTAAAGAGATAGCATTCCATTTGAATTTAAATTTAATGTGGACAGTAACACAAATCGATGAGAAATTCCTGCCTGTGGTATTGTGCTTTGTTTTCAGTGAATCTTCAGTGTGCCTGTCTGATAGTAAATTATTTATAGACTGTGTACTTATGTCTGATCCTTCATAAGACATGAGAGCCTGAACTTGTCTTATGTTCACTTGCTTTCATTTTAAAGATTTTTCGAAAAAAAATTGCACATAATCTTGGGGGTTTTAAACTGATTCTCATCATATATCCATTTCTTCTAGGCACTGGCACATCTCCACTTAATAGAATATGTTGGAGAACAGACTGCTTTGCTAATAAAGGTACATTAAATACTGCAATAGAATGTGCTTCATCCACTGTTACTTTGATTTGTAAAAAAAAAAAAAATCTGGTTAAGAATATGTCACAGATTATGTAAAAATCATAGCAGGGAACATTTTTTATCCTGGGTAGCCTAGAAATGAAGGGAAACTTTTTCCAAATAATATATAATTACAGATGCCTGAAATTTTGCTATTAGCCTTCAGTTAAAACTGTCTAAGAAGGAGAGCAAAAGAGACAGCAGTGTTGGTAAATGAATGTACAGACACAGGGCTCTGCCAGGAGATAAGTTTTGTGTAATTAGTGTGTGCCGCCACCAAGAATGGGGCCACCCTCCTCCCCTCCCCAGGGGCTTGTTGGCTTAGGTGTGGCTAGGAATCATTCTCCTCAGTTTCTTATAGACCTTGTTCATGGTATTAGCCAGGAAAGCCCAGGCTGGTCCTGTTTGTACACCTGGGTCTGCCTTGGTCTTCTCTTGTGTGAAAGGATGCACTGACAGCCCTGTGAGTTCCACATGTCTTACCATCACCTCCTCAATGTATGTGATTTATCAATGCCTCCATGATATGTAGCACTGCTACTATCTGCTCCCTTCCAGATGGTCCCAGAGGATCGGCGCCTCACAACTGCCATCATCCTGGTGGTCTGGGTTTCAGCCATTGCATCATCCTTGATTGACAACATCCCATTCACTGCAACAATGGTGAGTTGCACCATTCCTCCATGTGATAATGACCCGACTTTCAGCCTGGACATGATCTAGGCTCACCAGAGGAAGCAGAGAATGAACCTAGTCCCTTTGCTGCACTCATAGCTATAGAGGAAATTTGTGGCAAAGGTTGGGGCCAGCAGGGCCAGGAGTGCTGAGTTCACACTGTAGGCTGGAATCCACGGGCCTGCAGCTACAGTGGGTAGTACATTAGTAATTAGTTGTTTCAGGGTTAGCCCAACTGAGACCTGCCACACCTCATGGAAAAGACAATCTGTTTATTTTTTTCTTTTTTAAAGAAAATTGTAAGATACCAAAGATAGGCTGGTTGAAGGCAAGACATTCATTATTTATTTCCTGTGCAAACAGAACATGTTCTAATTGGCTTGTGTAGCTTCTGGTGCTTGGCTTGGGTAGGATTTTGAGTTTTCTGTGTGGTCCTGACTGCATCTGAAATTGGGATACATATTAGAGGCCTTATACAAGGATGACTAGCCCAGTTTCTGCTGCGTCTTCTGACATTGTTGATAGGTGTATGGCAGAATTGTTAATTCCTGGTGGACAATGTAAAGGCAGAAATGGGAGCTTGCATACAGGAACCTGGGATACTGTCATGAACAACTGAGGTCCCAGGTGTGCTAAACCTGTGTGAATGCATGAGGACATGACTGGATTCTGGACAGGGGAATTTTCTCTGTTCTTGTGATGTCGAGGGCCCAACCATACTCCTGCACAACAGCCTATGCCAGGGGGCTTCCATGATATTCATCATCTTGTATCACGTTGGCCCAAGCGAGTAGAGTGGAGAATCTGTAGTGAGGAGTAGGGCAGTGCTTCTCTCTCTCACAGGACCTTAGGCTGACCTGGCACTCAATGTTACTCACTCATTCCCTGAGATTGTCACCCGATTGACTCTCTACTAGCTACTGTTCTTCCATGGTCTGGGTTCACTAATTCTGAGCTCATTTTGTGGCTGTTATTTTGTCATGAAGTTCTGTGTTAGAGAAGTTGTACACGTGTCGTTGAATGTCCTGGTTTGGGCTCAGCAGGCACTATCATGACTGGTTGTGATGCTGTGGCCCCACAGAGGGCCAACAACAGTGGCATTTCTCAAGCAGACTAAGGCAGCTGGGCTCTGGGTTTCTGAAATGCCAGACCAGCTTGTGTGTGCCTTCCATTCTCCAGATGAGGTAGTCTCCAGAAGACCCAACATGTGTGAACACATGACGCTACACAGTGCAGCCACAGCAAACCCTAATCTGCCCTTGGGGCTCTGCATATTCATGAAGCTGCTATACCTGCCTCCTGGGGAAGCTTCTAGGTTTTAGGACCCCGATCCTTTCTGGTAGTGAATGAGAAGGTACCTATTGTTAGCAATGTAGGCCCCTCCATTTTCTAAAAATATGACACTTCTGATGTTTTCATTTTAACAGTTAATTTTATTACCTAAAATTTAAGTTAAAAATAATCAAGAGAATCATGAAGGATAGTATAATAAATATCTGTATGCTCACCATCCAAAATGAGGAAATTCAAACATTGTATTCTCTTTGCCTTGAGTTTTCTTGTTTGTTTTATTTTTTAATTTTTTTAAAGATTTTTATTTATTTATTTGACAGACAGAGATCACAAGTAGGCAGAGAGGCAGGCAGAGAGAGAGGAAGGGAAGCAGGCTCCCCGCTGAGCAGAGAGCCGGATGCAGGGCTCAATCTCAGGACCCTGGGACCTGAGCTGAAGGCAGAGGCCTCAACCCGTGACTCTGGGATCATGACCTGAGCTGAAGGCAGAGGCTTTAACCCACTGAGCCACCCAGGTGCCCCTGTTTGTTTTATTTTTAAGAAATAAAACAGATGAACATGACATTCTCTGTTCCATGCCTTAAACTCCAGGATCATGTCCATCCTTCCCTGTACTGAGAAGACTACCCTCATGAATCTGGGGCATATCCATTCACTCAATGACCCACTATGGAGCAGACCAAGGGAAAAATCTTGGTTTATGTGAGTCAACGTGGACAGACACCAAATGCTGAGAGACCAAAGATACAGCTATTGCATAAATTGGCATGCAGCTTTCTAAAACTGCCAAATCTGTTCTGTGACTCAGCAGGTTGGTGGGTGGTGTCCACAGTGGCTGCATCAGAGGAGAACATGGAGAGGCACCTAGGTTATCACCTTAGTCTGGAGGGCCCAAACATGTCTGGCTGGTGGGTGGAATTTCATGTTGGTGACATTCCCCTGTCCTCAGCTTGGTTGTTTTCTTGGGGGCTGAACAAGAAGACCCAAGAGACTTTTATGGAAATACTATCAGGTCAATATGGGGGTAGAGATAGGTTTGCCTGCCTGTGCCCATCAGAAATGCAGTGAACACACTGGAGCTGCAACCCAGTTCCTGCTGCCCAGCATATAGAGGAGAGCCTGTGTTTCAGCCCAACCTCATTCTGCTGTGAGAACATGCTCTGGCCAAAGTCATTCTCCAGGTCAACAGGACACATGTCTGTAGAGATTTTAACATGTGTGGAAACTTAATTAAAAAGTGTCAGAAGGCTGGCAGATACATTCAGCATTTCCAGTGACTAGTAATGCTGGCCAATGTGCTGGTGGGGAGATGGAGGCTGTGCCTGACAAGTTTGTGGGGCATTTACTCAAAATTTCTTTAGAAAATTATGAGCACGATTCCATTTTTCTAAGGCAGTGAGTTGGATAGACCAAACAAACAAACAAACAAAACCCATCTCTTCTTGGGTGGTGTCTTCTCTCCAGAGTGCATCTTTAAATTGGAGGGCATTCCTCCAGTGTTCATACTGTCAACTGTGAGCTGAGAGCAGCAGGGAACAAGCACTATTCACATTTATTCATGACCTTTCTCTTCCTCCAATGGTCAGAATAGAACACTAAATAATTCAGGAAATGCAGAAGACTTAAATTCTAACTGGCAGGATCATGCTATTGAATTTTTGCTTATTTCATAGTGTCCAGAGTCAAAAGAACTAGATCATAAATGGGCTTATCTCTCTAATTTGGCTGGATGGGGCTTCAGTGAAAAATTAAAACACAAGCACAGCCAGACTTTGGAAGAGCACCCCAGGGCTTTTTGGGGATTAGATTTGTTCCTTTAAGTTTTCCTTATTCCTTGAGCTTTCCCCTTCATTTTGACTTTTGCTTATCTTTAATGGTAATACTATTAAACAATGTTTAACATTAGTAGATCAACTTAATATTGCTATTTCATCATAGTTTAGGGCAATCAGAACAGTCATGGAGCCTCTGAAACAGGAAGCTTGAAGCCCCCCTCTCTTCTTACTCTTTGTGTCATTGTTAATTTCTCACTTGCTTGGGACAGAGTGCGACCCAAATGGCTGAGACCATGGGAGGCACTGGAGGCTTTTGACAGTGGCCGTCCATCAGTTGGTTTGGAAATATTTCCTCTTTGTTTTGTTTTGTTTTTAATTTTTAATTAATTAATTAATTTTTAAGTAGGCTTCGCACCTAGCATGGAGCCTAGTGTGGGGTTCAAACTTGCAACCATGAGAGGCAAGACCTGAGCCTACATCAAGAGTCGTACATTTAACTGACTGAGCCACTCAGTTGTCCCTTTAATTTTTATTTTTTTAATTGAAGTATAGTTAACATGCAGTGTTATGTTGTTTTATACAATATAATGATTCAACAATTCTATACATTACTCAGTGCTCATAGCTTTAAGTGTGTTCCTTTTTTTTTTTTTTGGTAGATATAGTTGACACACAATGTTACATCAGTTTCAGGTGTACTACATAGTGATTTGACAAGTTTACACATTATGTTGTGTTCACCACAGTGTAACTATCATCTGTCCCAATATATTCCTATTATTATATCATAACTGTATCATTTATGCTGTGCTTTTTATTTCTGTGATTTATTCATTCCATATCTGAGCACCAGCATCTCCCACTCCCCTTCACCCATTTTGCCCAACCCTTTCCCCTCCTCCCCTCCGGCAACTAGTTTGTTCTCTGTATTTATAAGTCTGATTCTGCTTTTTGTTTATTCATTTGTTGTTTTCTTAAATCCCACTTAAGAGTGAAATCATATGGTGTTTGTGTTTCTCAGCTTTAACAATTATTTTCTTACAGGGTAATCCCATTAACATCTGTGCTTACCTTCTTTCCCCTTCCTACCTAGAGCTGATAAGGAGCTATGGGAGCCACACATGAACTCAGACCTGATTTTGTAGGCACCTTCTTAGGTCTCCCCAGTACACTGTATTAGAGACTGTATTGGAAACCTGCAATACATTGCTAATGAATGAGAATTCCCTGACAACCTTTCTCCATTTAAACCTTATCTTTTCAGACTCATTTGCTTGAATAGGAAGAATTCTCAGGCTATTTTCAAGTTAAAATGTGATTATTCTTGTCCTGGATGTTGAATTCAAAGGATGGTAATTTATGCACATAATTTTGTGGGTTGCCTCTGACTTCTTGGATCCTCATCATTATCTGTATTATCATTCAGCCTTGGTGAGAAAGTCAGTTTTTCATGGCTTGTTCTCCTGTATCTTCTTCCTTTAGGTCTTTGTATTCTCCTCCCTGCTACCTGCCCTGCAGGAGGTGCTAGGGCAGAGGGCAGACTGTTAGCAAAGAAAAATGCTCTTGCAGGGTGGTAAAAGTCAGAAGCATTTCACATTTGCTTTTGCTATTTACATAATCTCATTTTGTTTTCATTCATCTTTTCTTTCCTTTTCTTTTTCTTTTCTTTTCTTTTTTATTGTGTTATGTTAGTCACCCTAAAATTTATCATTAGTTTTTGATGTAGTGTTCCAAGATTCATGGTTTATGTACAACATCCAGTTCATCTTTCATCTTTTCTTAAAACATCCAGGATCAAGATAATGTGGAGGGTCGAACCTGGTCCAGCAGATTGCAGTTGGGTTTCATAACATGAGCATTTGTAGCAATAAACAGTTCAGGTTGTGGAGAAGGTGGGCCTGGGCTTGAACCCCAGCTCTATCATAGTGCAGGCTGGGAACACACTGGGTTAGAGAAACAGAAATGACAGCAGCAGAGATGCTGATTTCTCCATTAGGTTGGTGGAGCTCCTGCAGTTGGATCACTGTGGTACTGGCAGGCTGTCAGGTTGGAAGACAGCCCTTTGGGGGCAGTGCACAGCTTTTTGGGAGGGGCTTCTCCCTTCTCAAAGAGAATGACTTCTGAGGGGCCTGCAGTGCCTAGGCTGAGGAGAGGAGGTGTGGTGGGGACAGGAAGGGCAGGTGCTGTGGGCATAGAGAGAGGGCCCTGCAGTGCCTTCACCTTCCATGACCCAAGAACTGGTCACTACACTGCCAGATCCTAGTTCCATGGAACCCAAGTGGCACATTTGGGACACTAGAGAAGGTTGATCACAACATGTCCCAGAGACATAGGAAAACAAACAATAAATTGTGATAACACTTTCTGGAACTAAAACCCATAACTTTAAAAAAATGTTGAATAATGAATTGAAGAAGAGTCAGTGCTTTAGGCCTGAGTTAGTGGGTTTGAAGCCAAGTGAAAGAGCTAACTAAAAGTACAGAGCAAAAGTACAAAGGAACAAAATCATGAAAAAAGATAAGATTTGGTGAGACCCAGGAGACCAAGCATGGTGATGATAGGAGTTCCAGGAAGAAGACAAGGAATGCATTGCTTTGACAATGTGCAGCCTCTCCATCTCAACTGGGGTCTTGGTGGCAGCAGCCTTGGAGCTTGTACAAATGCATGCCTTGGCTAGTCAGAACTGTCAAGTCAGAACCTGCACCTGGACAAGATGCTGGGTGACCACCTGCGCATGTACATTGGAGATATGCTGGTCTGGGCCAAGGCTCCAGCCAGGGGTGTTCCCCTACAACTATCAATATGCCTGCCATTGCAGAATGATGATCCCACCCTCTCCACTCTCAGGACCCCCTGTGAGGATGCAAGCCATCCTTAGATGGCTTATTAAATTCCACACAAAAGAAATCCAACCAGGAGTAGGTAATTCCTCACGGGCTCAAGCACTTTCCCTTCTATCAGAGATGGCTGGGACAAGTCTCTAAGCTGAGTGTCCAAATTTAATGCCTCACCTGGGGAGAGTCTGCAGGCATCAGCAGCAAAATGACAACAAGCAAGAGTGCTAGCTGAGGATAAGTGAACACTGACCCCAGTGGTGGTGGGTTTAAGGAAGGCAGGTGGTAGGTGCAGGGAGCGTAGGTGTGGTGGAGTAGAGGGAGAGCAGGTGTGCTAGGCCAGGGAGAGGAGGTGTGGTGGGGGCAGGAAAGGCAGGTGCTGTGGGCATAGGGAGGGCAAGGTGTGCTGGGTCAGAGGGAGGGCAGTACCTGTCCAGGTGTGATGCATCTTCTCCCTGCAGGGAAGTAGGCTTGGTCTATGAACTCATTTGATTTTTCCAAAAAAATCAGGTATCACTATTTTTCTATGAAAAATTCTCAATTCTCCAATGTTGACAATAAATTCAAATTCAAAACTGACCCTGTTGGCTTCTGCTCTTTACATTCTCTTTTGCAGAACAGGCTCTCCTCTTGGTACTCATTGTCTGATATTACACTGCGTTGTCCTAGGGCAGCTGTCCACCTGAAAGTGCTGTGCTGCCCCTTTGGCATTGCTTCATGTCCCCGCGCAGCCCCTTGCCCTGAGAACCACTATTACTTCCTGTTGTTGTCTACCTGGGCCACCTCAGCCGCTCTCTGGGCATCTCCTGCCACATGTCTCTTTCATTCCTATAAGGGACAGCCTATCTAGCCTCCCTTTATTTATTTTTTTAAATTTTTAAAAAAATGTTTTATAAACATATAATGTATTATTAGCCCCATGAGTACAGGTCTGTGAATCACCAGGTTTACACACTTCACAGCACTCACCATAGCACATACCTTCCCCCCATGTCCATAACCCCACCACTCTCTCCCTACCCCCCTCTGCCTGGCCACCCTCAGTTTGTTTTGTGACATTAAGAGTCTTTTATGGTTTGTCTCCCTCCCAATCCCATCTTGTTTCATTTATTCTTTTCCTACCCCCCCCCAAACCCTCCATGTTGCATCTCCACTTCCTCATATCAGGGAGATCATATGATAGTTGTCTTTCTCCGATTGACTTATTTCGCTCAGTATAATACCCTCTAGATCCATCTACATAGTTGCAAATGGCAAGATTTCATTTCTTTTGATGGCTGCATAGTATTCCATTGTATATATATACCACATCTTCTTTATCCATTTATCTGTTGATGGACATTTAGGTTCTTTCCATAGTTTGGCTATTGTGGACATTGCTGCTATAAACATTCAGGTGCACATGCCCCTTTGGATCACTACGTTTACTAGTCTCCCTTTAATTGTTAATTCTTTTGCACTCAGTCAGGAGCTATCTTTTTCAGAGTCCTGGATCGGATGCTAATTGTAGGGGTTAGAGGTCAGGCAGCAAGGCATGTGTCTTCCTGCTTAGATAGCTGAAAAAGGGCTTTATATGTATTTTTAGATGAATTGATACTACAGTATTTAAATATAAGTGTATAGATTTAAAAGAATGATGGAATGCTTTTGTTCAATAATGTCAACATAACCTAGCAATTACATTCTTGGGAACTATTTTAAATTAGGATGACAAATTTTACATATTAACTTAAAATGTATGAGCTAGCCACATTTTCCCCCCGGAATTCCTTGGGAACATAGCTGAAGTGACCAGCCCAGTGGTCACTGGGTGGTCACCCAGCACAGTGGGTGTTCTTGTACTGGGCTCTGTGCTGGGCTGTTGCAAGTAATATTTCACGGGGTAAGGTGATGGCTGTCCTAGGATGACCCTGTAGCAATATCAAGAAAAGAAGTTGTTTTGTGCAGACCTAAACCCAAACTAGCAATCTCAGAGGAACACAGAGGGTCCTGGCTCAGCACATCAAGCAGTGCGTGTAGCCCTGGCTGGCATCCCAATGGGCCTTGATGTAGGCAGCAATCCAACCTCACATGTATTTCTCCCTATGTTGGGGATCACTTGGAGCCCAGCTGGAATCAGTCCAAGGAGAGCCTTTCCCAACACCTGCATGATTTTCAACACCCACAGGGCCATGATCCAGGATTCACTCCTCCTTGGTCTCTTTCCATGGTCTCTTTCCACGGACATCCATTGTGTAGGACTGAAAGCAGCTCATTTTGATGATGTGTGGAAGATCTGACAATTGATTCCCTTAATACTACCCATGTGCTTTAGCTCCCTTAAAGTCTTTTGTACCCCCAAAGAGAAATGTAACCCAGTTCCAGATCCTGCTTGTTTGTGGCTGATAACTTTGTGACCCAACTCAACAGTCCTTCTGGCCAATCCACCCTCCTTTACGCTCTCTTTCCTCCTTAAACACCTATCTGTCATGACTATTATTATGATTATCTCTGTGCATCAGTCCCCAACTCCCTTGCCTCTATTTGGCTTCACAGCCTTCCTTTGGCAAAGTACCACCTGCTGCCAGGTTAAGTCTGTCCCCTTTTCCCCCACCCCATGTGCACAGACAGTGGAGCAGAGCAGCAAGTCCTACATTGCCATCTTGCTTCCCAGCCACAGCACAGCACTTCCCTCATGGCTCCTCACTGCTGCCTGCCACACAACTTCTCCCTCGGCCTCATATTCCCCAGAGTCTTGATGACTTCTGCATATGTCTTATCTCCCTTTGAGCCTCCAGTGCCTTTCCCTTCCTTCCTAGAAGTTGATGACTTTGCTTCCTCTTTGTGAAGCAAAGATGAAAGCAGTCATGTGGAGGTTTCACAAGCAATGACCACTGTAGGTGCCTAGTACATACTACATTCCTTCCAGTTATATGGAGGGGATTCCTATTCTCAACGGAGACCAGCCCCTCCACCTGGCACCACAGTTCTTTCCTCAATAATGTGTTTTTCACTCTCCACTGCATCATTCTTATCAAGATCTAAACATGCTACCGTCTCCCTCTCATGAAGAACCTCAGTGAGCCATGCAACTCTGTGACTCCCTTCCCTTTCTTCTACTTCCTTTAACAGCCAAACTCTTTGAAATCACTGTCTATCCTTGCCATCCTCATCTTGCTGTAATCCCTCTTCATTTTTCTCTTGACCCCACTGCAAGACCTCATGATATTCACCCTTGTGAGAAATCCAGTAATGCTCCTGGTTCTCTTCTAACCTGGCCTGTCAGCAGCACATGGTGGAGGCAACCTCTCTCTTCCTTGAGCTCCTTTCCCTGTTTGGCTCCTCAAGGTTCTCCTCTTATTCATGCAGCCACTCCTTTGTCTTCTTCCAATGGCCTTCTTCACCTTTCAGCTCCCAAACACTGGACTCAGTTATGGCCACTTCATTCCCTAGACTCATTGCAAGTGGCCTTATCCAAGTTCATGCTTTAAATTCCATCTACTCCTGGGCTTCTCTGCAGACTCCAGGGCTCAGGTATCCAGTTGCCCCTTCATCTCTCCACTGAGCTAAAACATGCATCTCAAACTTAACATGCCCTGAATCAAATCCTGGTGTGTTCTTCCCCAATCTTACTCATTTCCATAAAAATGTCATTTTCTCAGTTTCTCAGGGCTCCAAATCCTAGAACCAGTCTGAGCCCTTGCTTTTTCTTACAACCTACAGCCAGCTGTCCCTTGAAGCTTCTAAATATGGCCAATTTCCATAGCCTTTATCACTGCCTCCAAATCCTAGCCAACATTCCCTACCTGTGTATTGCAGTCACCTTCAAATTGTCTGTTTCCACTCTTGCTCTACCCACAAGCATCCATTCTCCACTGAGGATTCCCACTTTCCTCAACACAACTCAGAGTTTTGCAGTGCCTACATGCCTTGCTGATCTGGCCATAGTCACCTCTGATTCACTTCCTATCAGTCTTCTCTTTATCCACTTAGCTCCAGCTACACTGACCTCCATAGCTTTACTTGGACATGTCAAGCAAGCTCCTGCCTTTGTACTTTCTATTCCTTCAGCCTGAGACTCTTTGCACAGGTAGTTAGGAGCTTAGTCTTACCTCCTCACCTTTCATTAAGTTTTCTTAAAATATTGCCCAGTGCTAAAGTGATGCCCCTATCTCCTTTTTGCTTATTTTTTCTCCACTTTTAAAAATATTATTATGTTATGTTAGTCACAATATAGTACACCATTAGCTTTTGGAGTGTTCCATGACTGACTGTTTGCATATAGCAGTGAGTGTTCCTTGCAATACGTGCCTTCCTTAATACCTATCATGAGGCCAACCCATTTCCCCACCCCTTTCCCTCTGAAACCCTCAGGTTGTTTCCCAGAGTCCATAGTCTCTCATGGTTCATCTCCCCCTCTGATTTCCCCCCACTTCATTTTTCTCTTCCTTCCCCTAATGTCCTCAGTGCTATTCCTTATGTTCCACATATAAGTGAAACCATATGATAATTGTCTTTCTCTGCTTGACTTATTTCACTTAGCATAATCCCCTCCAGTTCCATCCATGTCAATGCAAATGGTGGGTATTCATCCTTTCTGATGGCTGAGTAATATTCCATTGTATATATGGACCACATCTTCTTTATTCATTTGTCTGTTGAAGGGCATTTCATCTCCTTCCACAGTCTGACTATTATGGACATTGCTGTTATAAACATTGGGGTGCATGTGCCCTATTTTCACTACATCCATATCTTTGAGGTAGATACCCAGTAGTGCAATTGCTGGATCATAGAGGAGCTCTATTTTTAATTTTTTGAGGAATCTCCTCAACTGTTTTCCAGAGTGGCTGTACCAGCTTGCATTCCCACCAACAATGAAAGAGGGATCCCCCCTCTCTACATCCTCTCCAACATTTGTTGTTTCTTGCCTTGTCAATTTTTGCCATTCTAACTGGTGTTAGGAGGTATCTCAGTATGGTTTTGATTTGAATTTCCCTGATGGCTAATGATGTTGAGCATTTTTTCATGTATCTGTTAGCCATTTGTATGTCTTCTTTGGAGAAGTGTCTGTTCATGTTCTCTGCCCATTTTTTGACTTGATTTTTTGTTTTGTTTTTGTTTTTGTTTTTGGGTGTTGAGTTTGAGAAATTCTTTATAGATCTTGGATACCAGCCTTTTATCTGTAGTATCATTTGCAAATATCTTCTCACATTCTTTGGGTTGCCACTGTTTTGTTGACCATTTCCTTTGCTGTGCAGAAGATTTTATTTTGATGAAGTCCCAAAACTTCATTTTCATATTTGTCTCCCTTGCCTTTGGAGGCGTGTCATGAAAGAAGTTGTTGTGGCCAATGTGGAAGAGGTTACTGTTTGTGTTCTCCTCTAGGATTTTGGTGGATTCCTGTCTCACACTGAGGTCTTTCATCCATTTAGAGTTTATATTTGTGTATAGTGTAAGACAATAATCAAGTTTCATTTTCTATACATACTGTCCAATTTTCCCAGCACCATTTATTGAAGAGACTGTCTTTTTTTCCACTGGATATTTTTTCCTGCTTTGTCGAAGATTAGTTAACTATAGAGTTGAGGGTCGATTTCCTGGAGATTCTATTCTGTTTCATTGATCTATGTGTCTGTTTTTGTGCCAATGCTATGCTGTCTTGGTGATCATAGCTTTGTAATATAGCATGAAATCAGTCAATGTGATGCCCCAGCTTTGTTTTTCTTTTTCGACATTTTCTTGGTGATTCAGGATCTTTCCTGGTTCCATATAAATTTTAGGTTTGTTCCAGCTCTTTGAAAAATACCAATGGTATTTTAATAGGGATGGCATTGAAAGTGTAGATTGCTCTGGGCAGCATAGACATTTTAACAATGTTTATTCTTCCAATGCATGAGCATGGAATATTTTTCCATCTTTTTGTGTCTTCTTCAATTTCTTTCATAAGTGTTCTGTAGTTTCTAGAGTAGAGATCCTTCACCTCTTTGGTTAGGTTTATTCCAAGTATCTTATGGTTTTTGGTGCTATTGTAAATGGAATTGATTCTGTAATTTCTTTTTCTACAGTTACATTTTTAGTGTATAGGAAAGAAACTGATTTCTGTGCATTGATTTTGTATCCTGCCACATTACTGAACTACTGTATGAGTTCTGGTAGTTTGGGAGTGGAGTCTTTGGGTTTTCTGCATAAAGTATCATGTCATCTGTGAAGAGAGAGACTTTGACTTCTTCTTTGCCAATTTAAACACCTTTTATTTCTTTTTGTTGTCTGATTGCTGATGCTAGGACTTCTAGTGCTATGTTGAATTAAATATTTTTAATTTAAAACATTAAAGCATTTCTTAAGTGTTTTAAATATTTTGTAAAATTCACCAGTTTGGAAGTGTTCCTTCCTCTTCTCTATTTTGGAAGACTTTGAGAAGGATTGACATTAATTCTTGGAATATTTGGTAGAATTCACCAGTGACACTCTTTGGTCTCGGGTTTTTTTTTTTTTTTTAAGACTTTTTGTTATTGGTTCAATCTTCTTACTAATTATTACTAATTACTAAGATTTTCTATCTTTTTTTGTGATTCAGTTTTGGCAGGTTGTGTGTTTCAAGGAATTTGTCCATTTCTTCATGGTTGTCTAATTTGTTGTTATATAACTATTGATAGTAGTGTCTTATAATCCCATGCACTTCTGTGGTATCAGTTATGATGTTTCCTTTTCCATTCCTATTTATTTGAGTCTTCCTTTTTTCTTAGTCTAGCTAAAGGTTTGTAAACTTTATTTATCTTTTCAAAAATGGCTTAGTTTCATTGATCTTTTCTGTTGGTTTTCTAGTGTATTTCATTTATTTCTGTTCTGATCTTTTTTTTTTCCTTCCTTATGCTAACTTAAGGCTTAATTTGTTCTTCTAGTTTCTCGATGTATAATGTGAGATTGCTTCTTTGCAAACTTTCTATTTTTCCTAATGAGGGTATTTATTGCTATAAACTTCCTTCTTAGAATTGCTTTTGCTGTATTCCATAGGTTTTGGTATGCTATGTTTTTGTTTGTATCAAGATACTTTTTATTTACTCTTTGATTTCGTCTTTGATCCATTGGTTCTTCAGGGGCATGTTGTTTCATTTCCACGTATTTATGGGTTCTTCAGCTTTTCTCCTGTTATTGGTTTTTAGTTTTATATCATTATGATTGAAAAAGATACTTGATATGGTTAAATCTTCTTAAATGTGTTAAGACTTGCTTTGTGACTTAACCTATGACTTATCCTGGAGAATGTTCAGTTTGTGTTTGAGAAAAATGTGCTTTTTGCTGCTATTATGTGTAATGTTCTGTATGTCTTTTTGGCCCATTTGTTCTAAAGTATTGTTCAGATCCAGTATTTCCTTTTTGATTCTTTGTCTGAATGATCTCTCTTTTGTTGAAAGAGGGTCTTAAAGTCCACTACTAATATTGTATTGTCTAGTTTTACCTTCACACCTGTTAATATTTGGTTAATATATTTAGGTTCTCTGATGTAGGAAGCACATATATTTATAATTATTATAATCTCTTTTCAACCTGAATTCTTTATCATTATAAAATGACCTTTGCTTCTTTACAATTTTTGATTTAAAGTCTATTTTGTGTGAAATAATTATAGCTATCCCTGTCCTATTTGGTTTGCATTTACATGGACTATCTTTTCTTGTCACCTCATTTTGAGCCTATATGTGTCTCTGATGTTGAGGTGAGTATCTTGTGGAAGCGTTTAATTGGTCTTGTTTTTTATTTTTTTAAATCTGTTTGGCCACTCTGGGCATTTTGATTGGGAAATTTAACCCATTTACATTTAAAGTAATTATTGGTAGGTAAGGACTTACCTTTACCATCTTGTTAATTGTTTTCTCATTATTCTGTAGTTCCTTTGTTCCTCCCTTGCTGTCTGACATTGTAAATTGATGCTTTTCTACGGTGCTATGCATTCAATCCCTTCTCTTTATTATGTGTGTGTCTACTATAGTATCTACTAAATGGTTTTTGCATTGTGGTTACCCTGAGACTTTCATAAAACATCTTATAGTTACAATAATCTATTTTAGTCTGATTAACAATTTAGCTTTGGTTACATACAAAAAGTCTAAGCTTTTCTCTTTCCTCTTTTTGAATTTTTAATGTCACAATATACATCTTTTCATCTTGTGTATCTATTATCAGATTCTTGTAGCTAAAGTAATTTTTGATACTTTTGTCTTTTAACCTTTATACTAGGGTTAAGTGATTCACAATCTATCATTATGGTGTTAGAGTATTCTGAATTAGACTCTATTCTTACATTTACCAGTGAGTTTTATACTTTCATTTGTGTTTGTGTTACTCATGAGTAATATTTCAGCTTGAAGAACTTTCTGAAACATTTATTGCAAGGCAGATCTAATTGTGATGAACTTCCTTAGCATCTGTTTGGGAAAATCTTTATTTTCCCTTCATTTCTAAAGGGCTGCTTTGCTGATAAAGCATTCTTGGTTGACAGTACTTTTCTTTCAACACTTTGAATATTTTCTTGCGGACTGCAAGGCTTCTGATGAGAAACCTACTGATGGCCTTATGGCCCTTGTATGAAAGAAAATATTTTCTCTTGCTGCTTTTAAAATTCTTTGTCTTGGGTGCCCAAGTGGCTCAGTTGGTTAAGTTTCTGCCTTCAGCTTAGATCATGATCCCAGGGTCCTGGGATTGAGTCCCACATTGGGTTCCCTGTTCAATGGGAAGTCTGCTCCTCCGTCTTTCTCTGTCCCTTTTTCTTCCTCTGCTCTTCCTCTGGCTTTTCTCTCTCTTGCTCACTCTCTCTCTCAAATAAATAAATAAAATCTTAAATAAAATAAAATTCTTTGTCTTGATTTTAGGCACCTTAACTATAATGTAGTCTTAGAGAAGAATATTTGGGTTCAAATTTTGGGGTAATCTCTTAGCTTCATGAACTTGGGTATCCAGATCTCTCCCCAGCTTTGGGAAATTCTCAGCCATTATTTCTTTAAATAAACTTGTTACTCCTTTCTCCCTCTCTTTTTCTGGGATTCTAAAGATATATAGATTTTTTTCCCTTAATAGTATCTTTAAAGTTCTGTTGGCTTTCTTCATTCCTTCTCATTCTTTTACTTTTTTCTCATTTGATTGGATAATTTAAAATGATTTCTGTTTGAGCAC
Source organism: Martes martes (assembly GCF_963455335.1). Classification (NCBI taxonomy): domain Eukaryota; kingdom Metazoa; phylum Chordata; class Mammalia; order Carnivora; family Mustelidae; genus Martes; species Martes martes. The sequence continues at coordinate 26,074,049 of NC_137894.1, read as the reverse complement.
CATGATTATTTGTTCTGCTTGGTCCAGTTGGCTGTTAAAGATCTCTACTGAATTCTTCAGTGAAGTCATTGTATTCTCCAGGTCCAAAATTTCTGTTTTTGGGGTTTTTAAAAAATTATTTCTCTTTGTTCAATTTCTCAATTTATTCTTGTTTTGTTTTCCTGTTCTTGTTAATTTTTTTTGTGTGTTCTCTTGTAACTCTCTGGGAATCTTTAGAACAATTATTTTGAATTCTGTATCATTCATTCCTGGATCTCTGCTTCTTTGGGATAAGCTACCAAAAGTTTACTGTGTTTCTTTGGTGGAGTCATGTTTCCCTGATTTTTCATGATTCCTCTAGCCTTGTATAGGTTTCTGCTCATTCAAAGAATTATTCACCTCTTCCAGACTTAACGGATTGAGTAAGGAATGACCTGCAGGTGGGGATAAGCTGGACTGTGCTTTGACATGGGGATAGTGGTGGAGGACATGAAGTGTGGAGACATGTGGCAGTCTGGTTCTGGGATACATGGTGACTTGTTGGCTGAGCCTGCTGAAGTCCATAGCATTAATATTGTGTGGACTTTGTGACTGCTGTGGGTGGTCTACAGAAGCTGGAAAGGGTGTTGATGTCCTCAACAGTGCCTAGGTTCTGTGACTGGGGGCCAGGGTTGACAGAAGTAGTGATTCAGAGTTGGTGATATGCGTACACTTTGTTGCAAGGGGCAGCTGAAGGTGCCTGTCTGATGGCAAGGGCCAGTGGCAAATACACACATAGTGGTGGGGTCCAAGACAAGTAGCAAGGAGTGGGGCCAACTGAAGTTGCACTGCAGCTACAGAGGCCCTGGTTGGCTATGTGTACTACCATGGCTGCTTGTTCTTGCCACAGGGGCATGACAGTAGAGGCTAGCTTTAGGAGGCAGGCTAGGGGCATGGCATGCAAATGTACAGCTGGAAGGGCTACCTGCAGGTGTGACCAGTGGTGCAGGCCACTGATAGGAGACAGGGCCAAATGTGGGCTCACAAGCAGCTATGGGGGCCTTGGCTATTGGTACGCACTTCTTCGGCTGCAGGATCTTACCATGGGTGTGAACATGGCATTAGAAGTCAGTGACACATGTCAGACTACTAATATATGAGTAGGCAGCTAGAGGGGCTAGCCCTGAGCACAGGCACAGAGGTGGAGGTCAGCAGCAGGACTCTAAGCTTGTGTCTTGATCTTGCACAGCTGCAGCAGACTGGGCTGGCTACTGATGAATGTCCAGCCTATGGGTGGGGCTGGCAGGGAGGATGTGGAGAGGGATTTAAGTGGCTGGTATCAGGGAATACAAATACCTGTGTGGGAAAAACTGGTAAATCCTCAGAGGGTGTGCAGCAACTATGCTGGCTATTGATGTCTTTAGGATTGAAAACTACCAGGGTCATCTGCAGAGCAGGTCACTGGGAAATGCTGTCAGTACTGCTGTGTAGCTGGAATGATACTGGTGGACCCTGGTTTTCTTCCTTGTTCATAGTCATCTCTGTATGTCTCAGGTTTGCCAGGTCTCTGGATGGGGTGAAACTGTAGTACTTCCTTCATGTGCTGAAGTCTAGGGATGTGATGAAAGTCTAGGGAAGTAAACTACTTGACCCACTTTCTCTTTCCTGGTGAGAGGAACTTATTCTAGCTGAGAAGTTCCTTCTTAGCACTGAGCAGTGCTGGGTTGGGGGATGGGATGATACAGGTAAAATGAAGCTATTTTTCCTTAACTTTTGTGTGGTTTTCTCAAGTTTTTTGTTCCACTGATATTCCTTAAAAAAAAAAAAAGATTTATTTGTTTGTTTGTTTGTTTATTTTAGAGAGAAAGAGAGATTGGGAGTATGAATGGGAGGGGAAGAGGAAGGAGGAGAGAAAATCTCAAGCATACTCCACACTGAACATGGAGGCTGATGCAGGGGTTGATCCCAGAGTCCTGAGATCATGACCTGAGCAAAAACCAAGAGTCAGATGCTTAACCAACAGGTGCCCTGTTCCCCTGAAATTTCTTAAGTGAAACCTAGTCTTCTCTCAGAGGTGCTTTTGTTTGCGAATTGCTGTCTAATTGTTCATCTTTGAGAAGTTACTGAGGCTGGGTCTCATACTCCACAATTTTGGTGACAGCACTCCAATTATCTCTTGTATGAGATGAGTTGTTTCTCTCTTGCTGATTTCAATATTTTCTCTTTGTCTTTTGGATGTGATGATTTGGCTGTAATGTGTTTTAGTGTGGGTCTCCTTGAGTTTATCCTATTTGTAGTTCATGGAATTTCTTGGACATGTATATTCATGAATTTCCTCAGACTTGGAAAGTTTTTGGTCAAATATTCAAATATTTTCTCTGCCTCTTTTTCTTTATCTTCTTTTGGGACTCCTATAATACATATGTTGGTATGTTTGATGGTTCTCACAAGTTTCTGAGGCTCTCTTAAATTTTTTTTCATTCATTTTTCCTTCTGCTCCCCAGACTAGATCATTCCAAATATCTTTTTTTTTTTTTAAAGATTTTATTTATTTGTTTGACAGACAGAGATCACAAGCAGGCAGAGAGGCAGGCAGAGAGAGGGGAAGGGAAGCAGGCTCCCAGCTGAGCAGAGAGCCCGACGTGGGGCTCGAACCCAGGACTCTGGGATCATGACCTGAGCCGAAGGCAGAGGCTTTAACCCACTGAGCCACCCAGCACCCCGATCAATCCAAATATCTAATCTTCAGGTTTGCTGACCCTTTCTTTTGCCTGGTAAAATCTGCTGTTGAATTCTAGTGAGATTTTATTTTAGTTGTTGTGCTTTTCACCTCCAAAATGTCTACTTTATTCCTTTTTATAATTGTCTCTTTATTAACATTCTTATTTTGTTTCTATATCATTTTCTTGATTTCAATTTTTTCTTTGTGGTTTCCTTTTGCTCATTGAATGCATTTGAGATAGTTGAATTAACATCTTTGACTAATAATTCTAATGTCTGGCTTCAGGGATGGGTTATATCAAAGTATTTTTAAATTTTTTTACCTGAAAATGGACCATACATTCTTTTTTTTTTAAAAGATTTTATTTATTTATTTGACAGACAGAGATCACAAGTAGGCAGAGAGGCAGGCAGAGAGAGGGGGGGAAGCAGGCTTCCTGTTGAGCAGAGAGCCCGATGTGGGGCTCGATCCCAGGACTCTGGGATTACGACCTGAGCTGAAGACAGAGGCTTTAACCCACTGAGCCAACCAGGTGCCCCTGGACCATATATTCTTTTTTTTTTTTTTTAAACATTTTATTTATTTATTTGACAGAGAGAGATCACAAGTAGGCAGAGAGGCAGGCAGAGAGAGAGAGGGAAGCAGGCTCCCTGCTGAGCAGAGAGCCTGATGCGGGACTCGATCCCAGGACCCTGAGATCACGACCTGAGCCGAAGGCAGTGGCTTAACCCACTGAGCCACCCAGGCGCCCTGGACCATATATTCTTATCTCTCTTTTTTCTTTTGTGATAATTGCAGAGCTCTGTGAATATATTAAAAACAATGAATTGTACATTTTTAAATTTTAAAAAATTTTTATTTATTGATTTATTTATTAACATATAATGTATTATTTGCCTCAGGAGTATAGGTCTGTGAATCATCAGTCTTACACAACTCACAGCATTCACCATAGCACATACTCTCCCCAATGTCCATAATACAGCCGCCCTATACCTCCACCCCCACCCCCCCAACAACCCTTAGTTTGTTTAGAGATTAAGAGTTTCTTATGGTTTCTCCCTACCCAGAGGGGGGAGGTATAGGTGTTTCATTTTTAACCCCCTAACCCCCATGACCTTCCTCTCAAATTCCTCATATCAGGGAAATCTTATGATAATTGTCTTTCTCTGATTGACTTATTTCACTTAGCATAATACCCTCTATTCTACCCATGTTGTGGTAAATTGTAAGATTTCATTTTTTATGGCTACATAGTATTCCATTGTATTATATATATATATATGTATATGTATATGTATATGTATATGTATATGTATATATATGCCACCTCTTCTTCTTTTTTTAATTTTTATTTGGTTTTTTAAATTTCTTTTCAGTGTTCCAGAATTAATTGTTTATGCACCACACCACACCCAGTGCTCCATGTAATACATGCCCTCCTTAACACCCACCACCAGGCTCACCCATCCCCCCACCCCCCTCTCCTCCAAAACCCTCAGTTTGTTTCTCAGAGTCCACAGTCTTTCATGCTTTGTCTCCGCCTCCAATTTCCCCCAACTCACTTCTCTCCATCTCCCCATGTGCTCCATGTTATTCCTTATGCTCCACAAAATAAGAAAAAACATATGACAATTGACTCTCTCTGCTTGACTTATTTCACTCAGCATAATCTCCTCCAGTTCCATCCATGTTGATACAAAAGTTGGGTATTCTTCCTTTCTGATTGAGGCATAATACTCAATTGTATATATGGGTCATATCTTCTTTATCCATTTGTCCATTGAAGGGCATCTTGGTTCTTTCCACCGTTTGGCGACTGTGGCCATTGCTGCTATGAACATTGGGGTACAGATGGCCCTTCTTTTCACTACATCTGTACCTTTGGGGTAAATACCCAGTAGTACAATTGCAGGGTCATAGGGAAGCTGTATTTTTAATTTCTTAGGGAATCTCCACACTGTTCTCCAAAGTGGCTGCCCCAACTTTCATTCCCACCAACAGTGTAAGAGGGTTCCCCTTTCTCCACATTCTCTCCAACATATGTTTGTTAATTTTGGCCAATCTAACTGGTGTAAGGTGGTATCTCAATGTGGTTTTGATTTGAATCTCCCTGATGGCTAGTGATGATGAACATTTTTTCATGTGTTTGATAGCCATTTGTATGTCTTCATTGGAGAAGTGTCTGTTCATGTCTTCTGCCCATTTTTTTTTTTTTTTGACGTGATTATCTGTTTTTTGTGTGTTGAGTTTGAGGAGTTCTTTATAGATCTTGGATGTCAGTCCTTTGTCTGTAGTGCCATTTGTGAATATCTTCTCCCATTCCATGGGTTGCCTCTTTGTTTTGTTGACTGTTTCCTTTGCTGTGCAGAAGCTTTTGATCTTGATGAAGTCCCAAAAGTTCATGTTCATTTTTGTTTCCTTTGCTTTTGGAGACATATCTTGAAAGAAGTTGCTATGGCCAATGTCAAAGAGGTTACTGCCTATGTTCTCCTCTAGGATTCTGATGGATTCCTGCCTCACACTGAGGTCTTTTATCCATTTTGAGTTTATCTTTATGTATGGTGTAAGAGAATGGTCGAGTTTCATTCTTCTACATATAGCTGTCCAATTTTCTCAGCACCATTTATTGAAGAGACTGTCTTTTTTCCACTGGATATTTTTTCCTGTTTTTTCAAAGATTATTTGATGATAGAGGTGAGGGTCCATATCTGGGCTCTCTACTCTGTTCCACTGGTTTATGTGTCTGTTTTTATGCCAGTACCATGCTGTCTTGGTGATCACAGCTTTGTAGTAAAGCTTGAAATCAGGTAACGTGATGCCGCCAGTTTTGTTTTTCTTTTTCAACATTTCCTTGCCAATTCAGGGTCTCTCCTGATTCCATACAAATTTTCAGATTATTTGCCCCAGCTCTTTGAAAAATACTGGTGGAATTTAGATCAGAATGACATTACAAGTATAGATTGCTCTAGGCAGTAGAGATATTTTAACTATGTTTATTCTTCCAATCCATGAGCATGGAATGGTCTTCCATCTTTTTGTGTCTTCTTCAATTTATTTCATGAGTGTTCTGTAGTTCCTTGAGTACAGAAACTTTGGTTAGGTTTATTCCGAGGTATCTTATGTTTCTTGGAGCTATAGTAAATGGAATCGATTCTCTAATTTCCCTTTCTGTGTTCTCATTGTTAGTGTATAAGAAAGCAACTGATTTCTGTACATTGACTTTGTATTCTGCCACATTACTGAATTGCTGTATGAGTTCTAGTTAGTTTTGGAGTGGAGTCTTTTGGGTTTTCCATATAAAGTATCATGTCATCTGCGAAGAGAGAGAGTTTGACTTCTTCATTGCCAACTTGGATACCTTTTATTTCTCTTTGTTGTCTGATTGCTGTTGCTAGGACTTCTAATACTATGTTGAACAAGAGTGGTGAGAGTGGGCATCCTTGTCGTGTTCCTGATCTCAACGGGAAAGTTGTGAGCTTTTGCCCATTGAGGATGATATTTTCTGTGGGTCTTTCATACATAGAGTTTATGAAGTTGAGGAATGTTCCCTCTATCCCTATACTTTGAAGCGTTTTAATCAGGAACGGATGCTGGATTTTGTCAAAAGCTTTTTCTGCATCAATTGAGAGGACCATGTGGTTCTTCTCTCTTCTCTTATTGTTCTATAACATTGATTGATTTACAAATATTGAGCCATACTTGAAGCCCAGGGATGAATCCCACCTGGTCATGGTGGATAATCTTTTTAATGTACTGTTGGATCGTATTAACTAGGACCTTGTTGAGAATCTTAGCATCCGTATTCATCAGGGATATTGTTCTGAAATTCTCCTTTTTGGTGGGGTCTTTGCTTGGTTTTGCGATTAGGCTAATGCTGGCTTCATAAAAAGAATCTTGAAGTTTTCCTTCTGCTTCAATTTTTTGAATCAGCTTCAGGAGAATAGGTGTTATTTCTTCTTTGAAAATTTGGTAGAATTCCCCAGGGAATCCGTCAGGTCCTGGGCTCTTGTTTTTTGGGAGGCTTTTGATCGCTGCTTCAATCTCGTTACTAGGTATTGGTCTATTCAGGTTGTCAATTTCTTTCTGGTTCAATTTTGGGAGTTTATAGTTTTCCAGGAATGCATCCATTTCTTCTATGTTGCTTAACTTATTGGCATATAACTGTTGATAATAATTTCTGATGATTGTTTCTATTTCCTTGGTGTTAGTTGTGATCTCTCCCTTTTCATTCATAATTTTATTAATTTGGGCCTTCTCTCTTTTCTTTTGGATTAGTTTGGCCAATGGTTTATTGATCTTACTGATTCTTTAAAAAAGCCAGTTTCATTGATGCATTCTACTGTATCTTTAGTTTCTATCTCATTGATCTCTTCTCTAATCTTGATTATTTCCCTTCTTACGTGTGGAGTTGGCTTAATTTGTTGTTGATTCTCCAGTTCTTTAAGGTGTAGAGACAGCTGGTGTGTTCTGGGTTTTTCAATTTTTTTGAGGGAGGCTTGGACAGCTATGTATTTCCCCCTTAGGACCGTCTTTGTTGTATCCCATAGGTTTTGGACCAAAGTGTCTTCATTCTCCTTGCTTTCCATGAATTGTTGAAGTTCTTCTTTGATCTCTTGGTTGATCCAAGCATACTTAAGCAAGGTGGTCTTTAGCTTCCAGGTGTTTGAATTCCTTCCAAACTTTTCCTTGTGGTTGAGTTCCAGTTTCAACGCATTGTGATCTGAGAATATGCAGGGAATAATCTCAATCTTTTGGTATCCATTGAACCCTGATTTGTGACCCAGTATGTGGTCTGTTCTGGAGTAGGTTCCATGTGCACTCAAGAAGAATGAATATTCTGTTGTTTTAGGGTGAAGTGTTCTGTATATATCTATGAGGTCCATCTGGTCCAATGTGTCATTCAATGCTCCTGTTTCTTTATTGATTTTCTGCTTGGATGATCTGTCTGTTACTGAGAGTGGTGTGTTAAGATCTCCTACTATTAATGTATTCATATCAATATGACTCTTTTTCTTGATTAACAGTTTTCTTATGTAGTTGGCTGGTCCCATATTGGGGGCATAATATTTACAATTGTTAGATCTTCTTGGTGGATAGGCCCTTTAAGAATGATGTAGTGCATCCTTCTGTATCTCTGACTACAGTCTTTAGTTTAAAATCTAATTTATTTGATATGAGAATCGCTACCCCAGCCTTCTTTTGAGGCCCATTGGCATGAAAGATGCTTCTCCATCCCTTCACTTTCAGTCTGGATGTATCCTTAGGTTCAAAATGGATCTCTTGTAGACAGCATATGGATGGGTTCTGTCGTTTTACACAGTCTGCAATCCTGTGCCATTTTACAGGAGTGTTTAGGCCATTCACATTGAGAGTGATTATTGAGAGATATTTTTTTTATTGACATCATGTTACTTGTGAAGTCCTTGTTTCTATAGATTGTCTCCATAAATTTCTGTTCTAGGACACTCTTGGGTTTTCCCTCATTTATAGAACCCCCCTTAATATTTCTTATAGTGCTGGGTTGGTGGTCACATATTCTTTTAAACCTTGCCGGTCTTGGAAGCTCTATATCTCTCCATCCATTTTGAATGTCAAGCTGGGTTGTAGGGTAGCTCTATTTTCAACTTTCTGAAGAACCTCCATACTGTTTTCCAGAGTGGCTGCACCAGTACGTATGCCCGGCTGGCTCAGTATGGAGGTACGAGACTTTACCTCTTTTTTATGTTTTTAAATTTGTTGTTCTTGTTGTTGTTGTTGATAACTGGGCATTTTTGGTGTTATGTTTTAATAACCCTGGAGATTTAATTCTCTCATACCTTAAGGATTTCTAAATCTTGCTTGTTGCAAGATTCATTTCTGACTTTTCTGAACTTTTTTTTCCCGAAGTGTGCATTTCTTTGTTGTGTGTGGCATTGGTGTTTTTCTTCTATTATTTCTGCAGTAAGCCAGTATTTAGAAAAAGATTTTCTTAAGTGTTTGGCTCCCAAAAAGCTGGGCGGGGGAAGGGAGGTACAAATAGTTTCATGAAATCTCCTGGAGGCTGCTTTATCCCTCAAGGATTAAAACAATGGCAAGCATCTGTGCTGACCCTCAAGGATCAAAAGCAGTGGTCAGTAATGAACACACATACCAAAGTTTTTGAGTACAAGATCCTTATTGTCAGCCTTGCTAGCAGGAATTTGCATATAAAAGTGGTTATTTGCCACAGGGCTGGGAGTATGGAGAATGATAACTACTATAAGAAAGGCCAAAGTTAAATAGCTTCTTTTTTAATCTCTTCCCTGACTCCCACAAGCATTTGCTCACATTCCAGATTTCTAAAATAGTTAAAGGCATACCTCAGAGACATTGTAGATTTGATTCTAGACCACCCAAATAAAGCAAATATCACAATACAGTGAGTCAAATGCATTTTTTAATTTTTTAGTGCATATTAAATTATATTTATACTACATTGTAGCCCATTAAGTGTATAATAACATTATGTCTAAAAAAATAATGTACATTCCTTAATTTAAAAATACTTTGTTGCTAAAAATGCTAACCAGCATCTGAGCTTTCAGTGACCATAGTCTTTTTGCTGGTGGAAGGAAATCTCCATGTTGATGGCTGCTGACTGATCAGAGTGGTAGTTGCTGAAGGTTGGGTGGATGTGGCAATTTCTTAAAACAAGAAAACAATGAAGTTTGCCACATTGATGGACTTTTTCTTTCATGAACAATTTCTCTGCAGCAGCATGTGATGCTCTCTCTTTTTTTTTTTTTAAAGATTTTATTTATTTATTTGACAGACAGAGATCACAAGTAGGCAGATAGGCAGGCAGAGAGAGAGGGGGAAGCAGGCTCCCTGCGGAGCAGAGAGTCTGATGCAGGGCTCGATCTCAGGACCCTGGGACCTGAGCTGAAGGCAGAGGCCTCAACCCACTGAGCCACCCAGGCGTCCCTTTGTGATGCTCTTTGATAGCATTTTACCCATAGTCGAAATTCTTTCAAAATTGGAGTCAATTCTCTCAAAATCAGCTGCTGTTCTATTAACTAAATTTATGTAATATTCTAAGCCTTTTGTTGTCATTTCAACACTCTTCACAACCTTTTCACTAGGAGTAAATTCCACCTCTGGAAACCATTTGTTTTGCTTATCCATAAGAAGTGATTCCTTGTTTGTTAAAGTTTCATCATGAGATTGCAGCAATTCAGCCCCATCTTCAGGCTCCACTCCTGATTCTAGTTCTCTTGCCATTTCCACCCCACCTGCAGTTACTTCCTCTACTGAAATCTTAAACCCCTCAAAGTCCTCGATGTGGGTGAATCAGCTTCTTCCAAATTCCTGTTCGTATTCATATTTGGACCTCTTCCCATGAATCATGAATGTTATTTTTTTTCCCATTTTAAAATTTGATTTCTTTTCAGTGTAACAGAATTCATTGCTTATGCACCACACCCAGTGCTCCATGCAACACGTGCCCTCCATAATACCCACCACCAGGCTCACCCGACCTCCCACCCCCTGCCCCTTCATAACCCTCAGATTGTTTTTCAGAGTGCATAGTCTCTCATGGTTTGTCTCCCCCTCCAATTTCCTTCAACTCCCTTCTCCTCTCCATCTCCTCATGTCCTCTGTGTTATTTCTTATGCTCCACAAGTAAGTGAAACCATATGATACTTGACTCTCTCTGCTTGACTTATTTCACTCAGCATAATCTTCTTAATGGCATCTAGAATGGTGTATCCTTTCCAGAAGGTTTGCAATTGACTTTGCCCAGAACCATCAGAGTAATCACTATGGCAATTATAATTTTTAAAAAAATTTTTCTTGAAAAATGACTTGAAAATTGAAATTATTTCTTGACACCTGGGCTACAGAATGGATGTTGTGTTAGCAGGCATGAGTACAATATTAATCTCATTGTACATCTCCATCAGAGCTTTTGGGTAACCAGGTGCATTGTTTATGAACAGTAATATTTTGAAATAAATCTTTTTTTTTTTTCCTGAGCAGTAGCTCTTAAAAATGGGCTTAAAATAATCACTAAACCATTTTGTAAACAAATGTGTGTTTCCAGGCTTTGGTATTCCATTTATAGAGCATAGAAAGAATAGATTTAACATAATTCTTAAGGGCCTTAGGATTTTTAGAATAATAAATGAACATTGGCTTCAACTTAAAGTCCCCAGCAGCCTTACCCCTAGGAAGAGAGTCAACCTTTCCTTTGCAGCCTTGAAGCCAGGCATTGCATTTTCCACTCTACCTATGAAAGTCCTCTTCCTCTAATAGAAGGTTGTTTTGTTTACATTAAAAACCTATTATAGGGGCACCTGAGTGGCTCAGTGGGTTAAAGCCTCTGCCTTCGGCTCCGGTCATGATTCCAGGGTTCTGGGATTGAGCCCTGCGTCTGGTTCTCTGCTCAGCGGGAAGCCTGCTTCCTTCTCTCTCTGCCTGCTTCTCTGGGATCTCCATCTGTCAAATAAATAAATAAAATCTTAAAAAAACCCCACCTATTATTTAGTGTAGTCACCTTCATTAATTATCTGAGCCAGATCTTCTGGATAACTTGTTGCAGCTTCTACATCAGCACTTGCTGCTTCATCTTGCACTTTTATGTTATGGAGATGGGTTCTTTCCTTAAATCTCATGAAGCAACCCTCCTAGCTTCAAAACTTTTCTTCTGCAGCTACCTCACCTCTCCACCCCCATATAATTGAAGACTGTTAGGGCTTTGCTCTGGATTAGACTTTAGCTTAAGGGAATGTTGTGACTTGTTTGATTTTCTATCCAGACCACTACAACTTTCTCCATATCAGCAATAAATCTCTTTTACTTATCACTTACGTTTTCACTGGAGTATCACTTTTAATTTCCTTCAAAAACTTTTCCTTTACACTTACAGCTTGCCTGTTTGGTGCAAGAGGTTAGATTTTAGGCTGTCTTGGATTTTTGCCATATCTTCCTCACTAGCCTTAACCCTTTCTAGCTTCTGGTTTTAAATGAGAGGTGTGCAATTCTTCTTTTCACTTGAACAGTTAGAGGCCACTGTAGGGTTATTATTTGGTCTAATTTCAATGTTGTTGTGTCTTAAAGAATAGGGAGGCCTGAGGAGAGGGAGAGAGTTGGGGGATAGCTGGTCAGTGGAGCTGTCAGAACACCCATAAGATTTATCAATTAATTGTGCCATTTTATTTGGGTGAAGTTCATGGTGCCCCCAAGCATTTAATAGTAACATCAAAGATCACTGATCACAGATCTCCATAACAAAAATAACAATAATGAGGGATGCCTGGGTGGCTCAATCATTAAGTGTCTGCTCTGGGCTCAGATCATGATCCCATGGTCCTGGAATCGAGCCCCACATCTGGCTCGCTGCTCAGTGGGAAGTCTGCTTTTCCCTCTCCCACTCCCCCTGCTTGTGTTTTGTCTCTTGTTATCGCTCTCTCTGTCAAATAAAAAAATAAATTAACAATAATGAAAAAGATTGAAATATTGTGAAAACTACCAAACTGTGACACAGAGACCCAAAGTGAGCAAATGTTGTTGGAGAAATGGCCTGCCAATTGACTTGCTCCATGCAAGGTTGCCACAGACCTTCAATCTATAAAAAATGCAGTTATCTGTGAGGCACCATAAAAAAAAAAAGTGTGATAAAGAAGGTATGCTTGTATTGTTTTGAGTTGAATTGTATCTCCCCAAAAGATAAAGTCCTAATCCCAGGTTCCTGAGACTGTGACCTTATTTGGAAAAATGGTCTTTATAGAGATCATGAAATTAAAATTAGTTCATTAGGATAGGCCCTAATCTTATGTGACTGGTGTCCTTATAAAAAGGGGGAGTTTGGATGCAAAAGCAGGCATGCAAAGAAGGAGGAACATATGAAGACACATAAGGTGAAGTTAACCATGTCACTCTAGTGAGACACCTATAAGCAAGGATTGTTGGCAACCATCAGAAATTAGGAGAGGCAGCAAGAATCTTCCCGTAGAGTTTGGGGAAAGCATGGCCCTACTAACCGGATTTCAGACTTCTAGTGTTTATAACTGCAAGGCAGTGTATTTCTCTTGTTTCAAGCTACTTTGTTTTGGCAGCCCTAGGAAATTTACAAAGTTACTTTACAGTTGTTCTCTTCAATAATTTTTTGGGTAGAGGGGTAGATTTCTGAAGACTCCTACTCTGTCATCTTCTATGACATCCTTATTTATTATTTAATTTTTCTCTCTCTCTCTGCTTACTCTAATGTAAGCTCTATGAGGGCAGGGAATTTTGTCTCTTATAAGAGCTGCTAAATGGACATAGCATTTACAGACAAATTGGTCGTTTATGAATAATTATTGAGTGCTTTAAGACACAACGAAACATGGACAAGATAATATGGTCCCACCCTGGTGAAGTGAGGTGTGTGTTAAATGTGACTATGGAAGTACGTTCTGGGCATAATGTGATATAAAACATCAGCCACTTTGGAAAGTCAGGGAAGGTTCCAGAGGACAGATGTCCAATGTTATGTGAAGTTGCACTTTGTTTGCTCCTCCAGAGAGTCAAAACTTCAAGGTTAAAACTGCCTCTGTGACAGCATTTGGGTTCATTATGAGAAAACAGAAGCTAAGATTGGAACCTGCCATGAGAACTGCTCAGGGGTTCTTGGGCAAAGAGTTTCTATTTCTGTATCAGATAGATTTCCTAGGATGTTTTCTTTTCCATTTCAGTTTTGGGGCTACCAAAAATGAAAAAGGAGCTTTCTGAAATGCTCCTTATGACCCAACAAATAGTAAAAGCTCATTCTTAGACCTACAAGGCCACTCTGGATAACTGTATGCAGGGCTGGCAGAGCAACCTGTGTGGTAGGAGTGTGTGCAGTAGGTACATAGGTCTGCAGGTTGGCTGCAGCCCACTGGTCAGCCTCTTCTGGGGCTGATGGGGCCCCCTCAACACATCCTTCCTCTGGGCACCCCGTAAGGTAGCAGTATTTCCTAGGGCATACTCTTATTGTGACTGAACCTGAAGCTCCAAGGAGGCTTGCAGTAACATGGGGTGCTTCTTTCTTGTCCACCTACCTTTCATTGGTCCAAGCAGGTCACTGGCCAAGCCCATTGTCAGTGGGATGGGGGAGTGGATATTTTTGCCCCACTGGGGGCCATTGCAGAGGCATTCATGTGAAGTCCTATTGCAGGGATAAAGAACTAGGGAGTGAAAATGACCTGCTCTCCAGGAAAGCATGGTTCTGCTGCCCCCTGATTCTCTACAGCAAAGAAATCAAATGTCCCATATCTTCACATTGGTTTCAGCTTTCTGCTTGTGACTTTGGGAAATCCTTTCTGAACAGGTTACCATTGGAGCTCCCCTCATCCTGCTCTTTAGAGGTGTTCACACAAGGAAACTTCCCTGAGGCAGCGGATTCAAGGGTTCCTCCTTGACATCTTGTGGGCTGAGGTACCTAGGAGTGACAATACGGACCAGCATTCCCCCCAAGCCAGCTGAAAGTAGGCCTCATAGCTACATCCTCCCTCTGGCTACATTCTTCTACATCAGCAACACGAATCACAAGGGGACATGCTTTTGGAACACAAATTTGTTATAGAAACATTGCAACTTCTACATGTTTCTTTGATAACAATAATGTAAAATTCATCTCTGTCAGAAAGGTACACTGGATGCTGGCATGACTTACTACAAAATACTACATTCCAATTATTGAATCGTTGCCTGTTATTATATGAACATCAGCAGGGTGAGGAAGACTTCACAGAGGGCATTCGTGAGAAGTGGTTTAGCACAGGTTTACCATTCTGCACTTTGAAATCAGAGGACTGTGTTCAGGTTCCATTTTGGTCACTTATGAGATATGTGTCTTTCTATGTCTTGATTTCCTCATCTACCGATTGAAGGAATAAGAAATACACCTGAGGGATATCTGAGGATTAAATAAAATGATAAGTGCATGGAGTTAGTATAGGACTTAGTCCACTGCAGGGCTAAGAAACGCTAGTTAGGGGATGCCTGGGTGGCTCAGTTGGTTAAGCGGCTGCCTTTGGCTCAGGTCATGATCCCAGCGTGCTGGGATCGAGTCCCCCATTGGGCTCCTTGCTTGGCAGGGAGCCTGCTTCTCCCTCTGCCTCTGCCTGCCACTCTGTCTGCCTGTGTTCTCTCCCTCTCTCTCTCTCAGACAAATAAATAAATAAAATCTTTAACAACACAAAACAAACAAACAAAAAATCTTAAAAAAAAAAAAAAGAATGCTACATGGTTATGGTTATGGTCTTAGCCACTGTAAGATATCCTACAGGACTTTAACTCACCTAAGATCCCAAACCACAGTCAGGGTAGTTGAGCCAAAAAAGGACCATTTAGTTGGTCATATGGCTGGAAACAAAAACATACCCAGTGGGCTCAAACTCTAGGTTTTGTGGATTCTGAAGTTTACTTTGGTTTCCTGTTGAACATCCTGTGCTTCTTAATGGTTTGCTGAAGAAGTGCTTTGGATCTTGCAAATCAGTCAGAGTACAGGAAGCTCCTCTGGGTTTCCATGGATGTGATTTTAGTGTTCTTTTCATCTACAGATTCCTGTGCTCCTGAACCTCAGCCAAGACCCCGAGGTCAGCCTGCCTGCACCACCACTCATGTATGCCTTGGCCCTTGGTGCCTGCTTAGGAGGTAAGGGGGTGCTGATGTATGCAGGGAAGGGGCCACTGATACCGTAGCGACCCCAAAGTGATGGTTTATACATGCCTAATTGAAGGTAAATTAAGGAGAGTTTGGATGATTTCCTGAGTAGAAACTTACCTTCGGCTTTGACTAAAGCAGATCTAGTGAAGTGAAGCCTGTGACTTTACACCCTCTGCAGAATTTCCCCCGAAATTCCAAACGGCAACCTGAGGATGATCATTACTGACATCTCAAAGTGAATATGCTCCCACACTGTACCCACACAGATGTGGCTTATGTTTAGAAACAGATTTTGAATCAGAAGCCATCCTCAGTTGCAGTTTCTTATTCTCTCCATAAGGGGTTGGAAGTGCTGAACTAGAGACTTTAACTTAGGAGTAAGAAGAAAGATTTAAGATAAAAGGTTTATCTTTTTTGGAGAGGGATATTGTCCTTTAGAGAATTTGAGAAGTGAATTAGTGAGAGTATCAGGAGAGACTAACCTCTGGTGAGCAAACAGAAGGGTTTTGATAATCTTTTGAGGGAGCTGTGTTAGAGTTAGAGTCCTTCTCATATCTAGGAGGCCTAATCACCTTTGGGAACACAAGAGGATTTTGGAGAATCTTAGATAAACATACCAGATAAATTTTAAGTTGTTATTCTTAAATCCAGACATGTTTAGATAATCCAGCTTGCTTTGTTATTTGATTCCTATAAATCAATAACTTTCTGTTTAGTTTATCTCTTTGTTTATAAAGGGGGATTACTGTTATTCAGTGAAGTTGCTATGATTTCTGGAGGCAGCTAATTCACCTCATTCAGCATTTGAGACCTCAAGTTCTTCTGAGACTATAGACCTGTTAAAATAGCCCCCATTTAAGCATTAGCCCCTGGAAAAGTAGTAACTGTGTTCATAGCTACATTTAACATCATTGATAGAAACAGAATCCAGGGGCACCTGAAATGTGTTCTCTGTGTGGAATTTTGTTCATTAAGCCTCACTGAGCATCTGCTATAACTTGGCATTGTGCTTTTGAAAGGGGAGACAATCACCTAAGCTAAGGTTACACCTTAAACAGATATGTCCTCTTGTGATGGAATGCAGAGAGTGCTTAGGGAGCACCAGAGACAGACTAGAGGGAAAGTCTGAGAAGGTCCTCCAGAGAGGAAACTTTTGAGCTTGGTCTCAAAGGGTGAGAAGCCTCTTTGGCTAGTGCTGATTCCCCAGGTTACAGACTGTATGATTCTATTTATATGATATTCTTGAAGTGATACAGTTGTAGAAATGCAGACTAGACTAGTGGTTAGTGGGGGTTAAGTATAGGACAAGGTGGAAGGAAGATTGTCTTGCTATAAAAGCCAATAGGAGGGATCATTTTGGTGATGAAAATGTTATTTATTTATCAAAGTCAGTATTCCAACTGTGACATAGTTGTATAGTCTTGAATTATATTACCTTTGAGGGAAACTGGTAAATGGTACATGGGATCTCTTCATATTAATCCTTACAGCTTCATGTGAATGTATAGTTACCACACAATAAAACTTCAGTTACAATAATAGAAAAAGAAAAAGCCAAAGGGAAGAATGTTCTTGTTGATTAAATCCATGATTACTAAATACTTACTGAACTAAAGTAAATATAGATAGAGGGGCTCAATGAAAAATAAAGTCAAGGAAATATTCCAGAATCTAGAGGCAAAAGTCAAAGAATAAATTATAGAAGAAAAATAATAAACACAAAAGTTCAATATGGGAAATCCAACATTGGACTCCAAGAAAAAAAATCTCAGGAAAGACAGAACAAAATGAAGGAAGGAATTTATCCAAAAAAATTTATAGGAGCGGATATTCCAGAACAAAAGCAGCACACGAGTGGATATATACCTAATGCCATCTTTCTGAAATTTTAGAACTCTATGGAGGCTTAGAAACTGTCCCAATTGTCATATAATAGTAAATCTCAAAATTGGGCATCTAGCAGTTCAGGTCCAGAGTTTGTTTTCCTAAGCTCTCTTTGTGTTGAAAACAGGTAATTAGAATTACCAGGTTCAGGAAAAAAAATGGTACAAAAATATTAGTGTTCAAATTTGAAGCAAATTAAAGTGAGACATGATCTTAAGCAAATGATAGAACATGAGAAATGAGACTTGATTGGGCCTTGGTCCTGGTTGATGTCTTGGCCCTACAGGGGTGGCATTTACATAGTCTTGAATATTACTGACTGGTTTTCTCAGTTGGAACAAACCTATTTCCAACACAGCTACTTGTAAAACATATTATGGTTGTTAATTTCCTTGACAATCAAGCTTTTTAAATTTTATTTGGAGGTCTTCAGAACTCAAATTTAGCATTCCTTCCACTATACCTGCTGATATACTCTATTTCCAAAGTGTGCAGGACCCGCTATCTGGCTAACCCAACACCGCTCTCAATCTCTTCTCTTTTGTGTCCCTCTACTATAATAGTTGTTCTGGTAGCTGGTCTACACTGTTGCATTTTGCCGACCAATGAGAAATGACAGAAACCTGTTTGGGAACCTCCTTATATGGATTTTGACCTTCTGACAAAAATGTATTGGTACCAGTTCTTTTCCATGCTTCCTACCTTAGATGTGACCATGAAACCATCTGTGATGGGAGAGAGAAGACAAGAGAATTGTGAAGACCCACCTCTGAAATTACTTACGAGAGAATGACCTGATTCTTGGCAGCCTTCTGCCTCCAGGCTTCTTGTTACATGGGAGGACATTTATTTTCCTTTGTGTGTAAAGCACTGTTATCCAGGTTTTCTATTACTTATAGCTGAAAGCATTCTTAAAAGAATCAGCCATCCAAAAGAATGAAATCTTGCCATTTGCAACGATGTGGATGGAACTAGAGGGTATTATACTAAGCTAAATCAGTCAGTCAGAGAAAGACAAATACCACATGATTTCACTCATATGTGGAGTCTAAGAAACAAAATAGAAGAGCATAGGGAAAAAGGAAAAATAAAATAAGATGAAAACAGAGAGGAAGGCAAAACACTAGAGATGCTGAACTCTAGGAAACAAACTGACAGTTGCTGGAGCGGAGGTGAGTAGGGAGATGGGGTAATTGGATGATGGGCATTAAGGAGGGCATTTGATGTAATGACCACTGGGTTTTAATATGCAACTGATGAATCACTAAATTCTATCCCCAAAACTAATAATATACTATATGTTACCTAAATTGAATTTAATTTTTTAATTTAATGTTATTTTTTCAGTGTTCCAAGATTCATTGTTTATGCACCATATCCAGTGCTCCATGCACTAGGTGCCCTCCCTAATACCCACCACCAGGCTCACCCATCCCCCCACCCCCCTCCCCTCCAAAACTCTCAGTTTGTTTCTCAGAGTCCACAGTCTCTCATGCTTCATATCCCCCTCTGCTTTCCCCTAATTCACTTTTCCTTTCCTTCTCCTAATGTCCTCTGTGTTATTCCTTATGCTCCACAAGTAAGTGAAACCATATGATAATTGACTCTCTCTGCTTGACTTATTTCACTCAGCATAATTGAATTTAAATAAAGAATAAAAAAAAGGAACTGGTCAGTGAAACTTAATAAGTTAATGTAACACCTCCCAGGTTATGAGGCGTTTAGGAGGTCAAATCACTTCATGCAAAGAGGTGACTGAAAGGCAAGTCTGGAGAAGGAGGTCAGGCTGTGAGGACATATCCTGGGGTAGAAAAAGCTTTTGGGGAATAGCAATTGTGCCATCTGTGCTGTATTCCTGAAAAGGTGGCTAGGAGCCTGATGTACAAAAACTGAACAACTGCCTTACATGGGAGCAGTCAGCACAGCCCTTGCTCATTTCTCTGCCTTGTCTTCTCTCTAAGGAAGGAGTTTGAATCATGCGGCTCCCCATCCAGCCCTCCTCATAATGCCCAGGTTGTCATGCAGCCAGGAGACCAAGCTGCTACCCCTTCCCTTGGATCCTTGAAAATCTCCCTATTTCATTCCCTGAATCTAGAAGTACTCTGGAACAAATTTACCTACCAAACCAGTGCACCCTGGCAACATGAGGTGGGAAATGGAAAGGGTCTTTCATTTTCTGGCAAGTGGTCTATTAAGGAATTCATACCAACTGTACTATGACAAGATACTATTGATCCAGACAATGCCATTTTAACTGGAAAGAAGGGCGTATTTTTTCAATCATTAATCCCTAACAGGAAAGAATAAAATGTTACTTTTTAGTTTAGGGCTCACACAAGTTGCTGAATGTGACCCTGGGCCACCTGTTAAGCTCTGTGTTGTCCAGAAGCAGAGCTCTCCATGTCAAGTCATGGAGTAGCATTGTTTGGGGGTCGCAGGGCAGACACCACCCAGACACTGAGGATCATGGTCTGCAAAGGAGGCTGGTGGGGCAGGATCATCTGAGGATCATGGGCTTTGGAAGACTTTGGGAAACAATTGCAGGGCATGATGGCTTACTAGTGTGTGAACTTCATTGACAGGTTGCCTCACCCAGAGCAGGAGCCAGCTGGTTGGCAGGGTCAAGGGGTGGGTACGCTGGAATGACAGCACCAAGAGAAGGCTGTCTGGAGTCATCATTGTTGTGGCATTTGTACATCACCGCCTGGTCAAGACCTTCAGATGCTCTGCATGACTGACTACAGAAGAGCCTTGGGCCTTTATCATGCAGATTGAATCTTGCTCTCTCTGATCCTCTTCTGGAGTCAAAACAGTTGGTTCTAGTCCTGGACTGATCACTTCCTAGCCCTGATATTTCAGCATGTTGCCTTTCTGTGCCTTGGTTTCTTCTTGGAGACACTGGGGACCTCAGGGGTCATGGTGAAGATAAGATGCCAAGTCTTTAGAATGCTTCTGACACTGAAGAGACACTGAGCAGACATCTGGTTTTGTCCTTCTCAAATCCTTCAGCAGAATTCATCCCACACTCAGACCTATATATGCCCCTATGCCTTGTTGAACCTTTTGTTTCATCTCATTTTCTTGGTGCCTCCTAAATCTCTTCCTCCTTGGGGAAGCCCTACTACCTGGCCATGGCCTGGTGACCCCAGCCCTCTGAACATTTCTCTTGGCCTCTCTGACCTCATGCCTGCTATGCATCTCCTGTCTCTCTAAGAACAGATTCCTATGAGCCCCCAGAAGGTATGAGCTGATCTGTCCACAGAGGACAGCCTGCTGGGTGGAAAGGAGAGCTGCCTAGGGCTAGGAAGTTAGAAGAAGCTAATGTAAATCAGGGAGGTAGGTAGAGACAGATGTCAGAATTGAGATGAAAATACAGACTCAGTTCTAGTGGGTGTCTGAGACAAGAGGTCTCAGAATGGTCCCGGAATCCTGGAATCACCTGCATGAGCTTTCTATCACTACCATAACACATAGACAAACTTTATCTATTATCTCAGCTATGCCTCTACTTAGAGTCTCATGAGGCCAAGATCAAGATGACCCTAGGCGGTGCTCCTTCTGGTAGCTCTGGGATGGATCTGCTTCTGAGCTTACTCAGATTATTGTTAGGATCCAGGTGTCTGAATTTCTAAGACTGGGTCCCCATCCTTTGTTGGCTGTCAGAAGGGCTGCCTTTAGCTCCTAAAGGTCTCTCTTGTTCTGACACTTAGACCTAATCTCAGAGTTAGCAACACTGTGTGGAATTCTTCTCATGGTGGGAATACCTCCACTCCCCTTTGGGTTCTCTCCTAGGATCCCTCTGACCCTCTGGGATCTCTCTGACTTTCCCCACTCCATTTATTCTACCACCCCCACCCTCACTTTGTTCTCTCTGACCCTCCTGGGATCTGTCTGACTCTCTCTTTGAGGCTTCTCTTCTGCTTCTAGCTGGAGAAAGTTTTCTGCTTTTAAGGGTTCATGTGATTCAATGGGTCCACCCAGATAATTCAGTGTAATCTCTCTCTCTCAGGGCTCATAACCTAAATTACTTTTGCAAAGTCCCATTTGCCATACAGGGTAACATGATGACATAACCACAGGTTCTAAGGATTAAGGTGTGGACTTCTTGGCCATGGCTGTTGGGAACATTGATCTGCCTCCCACATCATCTGGAGTAAGCTAGTATCACCTGTAGCCTGTGTGTCTCCTGATCAGCTTCCTCTATGACCACCCTAAAGTCTGTCCTTCACACAGTAGCCTATCATGTCAGCCTGTCATGACCTACTTTCCACTTGGTCATGGGCAAATCCTCCACTGCCCTTCCTGATTCTCTGGGTAGGGCCATATACTCTGAAGTGCACTGAGAAATAGTGGGACTGTCACAAAAATGGGACATCAGGAACACAGTGACCACAAGCAGAGTGGGCCAACCTCAGGGAGGTGTTGCCATCACAAGGTTTGGGATTAGTGGCTGCAGGGTGCTGGGGAGACTCTGGAAGATTTTACTGAGTTCTTAAGATCCAAAGTCTTATAATTTTGACTCCTCAACTATATTTCACCCTTTAAACAAGCATATAAATGGATGCAGCATGCCATTTCAAAGTTTGTCACTGAAAAACCCAGTCTAAGTCTTCTATGGATGAAAAGCAGAGAGAATAAGATGAAGCTTGAGCTTGCTTTCATGAGCCTTTGCACAAGCAGTCCAGGCTGCATGCCTGACAGGAGGTTGTGCTGCCTGCCATGTGTTTCAAGGAGAAGGTAAGGACCAAGAAGAGGGAGGGGAGCAGAAGCATGTGTTCAGCGGAGTGTCATCTGCACTGATATCTTCTCTGCAAGGACATCTCCTAGAAAATAGGCTGAGGCTGTGTGCCCCCTCTAGTAGAGAAATCCAAAGTCCACATTGCTCTGTACTTCTCTCCATGCTCAGTGCCCCCAGAAGACCCAGAGATAATATGATGCTGGGCGCTCAGAAAAGATAGCACCCAGGGGCTCAGCTTATGCAGACAGGACTTCACCCTTGGTCCTCCTCCTCCTGCTCTGTTATTTATGTTGTCCTATTTCAGAGAGTCTTCTCCCTTGTGCCAACATGCAGTAAGAAGCTCCATATTTGTGTCTCACAGTTCACCAGTCTTTAGGAAACAGAGTCTTTTCCTTAGCGGTTTATACACACATATCAGAACTGAGTAAAATTGGCTGAGCCTGGGTCATGTGCCTATTCCTGAACCCTGACATTTGTGATTGGGAGTTAGAAGATGCTGATCGGTTTCATCAAGCAAATTCACCCTTCCCTGAATTAGTCACCGTGTTGGGGGCTGTCCTTGGGCCATATCCCTTACCATGAGGTCTCACTAATATTTAAGCACGTGCAGGTTATGATTCCCCACAGACCATGTACACTGTTAAAAAGGCTTTCACAGAATGGTATTTTATTATCCTCTTCATTTGCATCCATCTTTCTATCCACAGTGTTTTCTGGTGAGTGTCCAGGCCTGGAGTCCTAAGAAAGTTGGTTCTTATCTGAGATCCCAATTCTACTGCTCTGAAAATACCTGTTCTCTCCTATGGTGGTTGGTCTGGCTTACATTTCCCTCTAAAAGATAGATGTCACCATGTGCCACAGTGATTTGCCAATTCTACTTAACATTTCCTCTTTTCTATTACATAGAGCAGTCATAGTCTTATCTGTAAATGAATTACAGAATTTACAAGCAGCAAACTTATTTTCTGGTTGTCTCAGTATTTTGTTTTCTGCAGATATTTATAAAGCAATCACTTTGATAGTACCTGTAAAGTAATCATCAAATCAAAAGACTGTGAGATGATTGCATATTACAGAACAAAAGAGAACAGAAGCCTACCACCAAGACAAACTGAGATTTTATTTTACTTTTTTAAAATTTTGATTCCAGGCAATGGGACGCTGATTGGAGCATCAGCAAATGTTGTTTGTGCAGGAATTGCAGAGCAGCATGGATATGGATTCTCTTTCATGGAATTTTTCAGGTACTTTAAAACTCATTTTAAATTTGTCTGCTTAACCCCTAAACTCACTTAATTAGAAAAAAAAATAGCAAAGCAAACTATTAAGCAGTAGGATAAGCATGATTTTAGCAATTAGACGTTGGTGTAGGTGAGTTTAGCTAAAAAAAATTAAAAATTTATTACTGGGATTAGCTTCATAACACAGAGCATGATTCAGATATTCTGAATAATTCCGATTGAGTCTAAGGGTCAAGAAATAGTTGGAGGCTTGCTGGGTGTTTTATGTTGTTCTCTTGAAAATTCTAACAGTGATTTGTGCCTTGACTATATATGACTGGGATGCTTAATGAGAGTCTGAAGACCTCCTACCAGACTGACCAATGAAAAAGCCTTGAAAGGACATGAGTGGGGCCCTATCAGGAGAGCAGTACAGAGATGGGGCCCAGCATGGGGAAGAGCGGCCAGTGCTTGCTCCTGCAAAGGAGAAGTTGCTCCAAAGGAGCGGGGCCCTTGTTGGGGTCCTGGCTCCCAGCATGCCTGTTTTCATGTGGCCCCACTGCACTTTGGAAGCAGATGAATGGGCAGAATGAACATTGAGGGCCCCCATAAAATGGCACTGCTAGAATAAACTCACATTCATTTGGTGTTGAACAAGATTTTTGTTAAAGTTCTTGGACTGTAAACTCACAGCTCATGTATGCACAGCAATGATTCTCAGAACCAGTCCTGCTTGATTGGAACAGCAGCTCTGCCCGAGAGACAGAGTGACCTGCAGCCTGTGAAGGCTGTGACCTTGGGCTTTGCAGGGCACTACTTGGCTGGGCTGAGCTTGGGTAGAAAACCCCAGCTGTCATACCCAGGTAAGAACCAACATCAGTTTCTACATATAACCCTGAATTTTGGAAGACTTATTATACTGACCATTTGTGTTGTTCATGAGTGGCTAATAATTCTTGACGATTTTTTAAAAAGATTATTTATTTATTTATTTGACAGAGATCACAAGCAGGGCAGAGAGAGAGGGAAGCAGGCTTCCTGCTGAGCAGAAAACCCGATGAGGGGCTTGATCCCAGGACCCTGAGATCATGACCTGAGCCGAAGGCAGTGGCTTTAACCCACTGAGCCACACAGGCACCCCAATTCTTGACAATTTTGGTGGGACACTAACATTTATTAATCAGTACTCCTGGAAGACTTGAGCATGGGATGGAGGGACGAGACTGGGCAGGGAGCCGAGGGGACACTGAACATACATCTCTCAGCAGGACTCCGACACATTGCTTCCCCCACAGCTAAGAAACAAAATCTGAAACTTAGCAATTGACCACTTCTTCCTATTTAGATGTCATCAGCCTCTGCTAAGCATAAAAGGCATAATCCTATCACTTCAACAGGAGTTTTCTTAATGAGAACAACTTTTACTATAGCAAATACATCAGTGGCCTTAGAAGTGTAACTTACCTCGTCATCTTATCTTTGCTGTAATCAGGGATGGTTCATCACTGGAGCACGGCTAAAAAACCAAAACGACAACAACAACAACAAAACAGCTTTCAGAGGCAAGTGCCCTAAGAGGGGCAGCAATGGGAGATATAGACTTGCACCCCCAAATTCCAGGGCTTTTTCATTTGGACTGGATTCCCAATTTCTGTAGACCTGGAAGGCTGTCATTCGCATGCCCCTGGTCTCATTTTCTTTGGTCAGCCAAACATATGATACACTAGCCCTCTACCTGCTGACAGCCCTACCTGGACTCAACCATAGGGACTCTCACGGCCATTTAAAAATACTGGTTGGTCTCACAAGTAGGCTTCAGAGGACTGATAGTAATTTCATAAAAGATTAGAAGGTTTTTAGGGCAACAATACATGCTAGTCTGATATTTTCTCCAGTGTAACTTTGACATAATAATCAGGAATATGGAAAAAGCTGGGATGTCCATCAACAGATGAATGGATGAGAGGTGGTGTGTATATACAATGCAATATTACTCAGCCATCTGAAAGAATGAAATCTTGCCATTTGCGACAATGGGGATGTAACTAGAAGGTATGATGCTAAGTGAAATAAGTCGGTCAGAGAAATCCAAATACCATATGAATTCATTCATATGTGAAATTTAAGAAAAAAAAACAGATGAACATAGGGGAAGGGAAGAAAAAATAAAATAACAGGAAAATAGAGAGGGAGGCAAACCATAGGGACTATTGATTATAGGAAAGAAACTGAGGGTTGCTGGGTGGGAGGTAGGTGGGGGGATGGGGTAATTGGGTGATGGACATTAAGGAGAACATTTGATGTAATGAGCACTGGTTGTTACATGCAACTGATGAGTCAGTAAATTTTACCTCTGAAGCTAATCATCATCATCATCATCTTCTTCTTCATCATCATCATCATCATCATCAGGACTTCTGCCTGACTGAAAGAGTTTGTGGGCAGCCACTCAGATTATGCAAAGTGCTCAGGGTTCAGCTCCAGTGGGTAAAATATTGTACACACTGAACTTATCCAATAGGCCTTGTATTTCTATTCTGTATGAGCACCTTGTGTGCAGAGGTACAGTGGTGAAAGCTAGGAAATTGGGGACCTCGGAAAGACTGGGGCAAGACTGCCAGTTATCTTTTCTAAAACCTCCTTAGCTAGTGGCCTTAAGAATTGCATCCACCCTCATAGATGAAGGAAAAATGTCTCTCTGGTTAGTAATGTTCAAGAGCCATGTCTTATTTCTGTCTGGTTCCACTTCTGATCATTCTTCTCAGGTCCTTGCTGTTCACAAATCTGAGCAGTTTGGTCATGAAATGATCATCAGTTAGCTGAGGGTCCCAGGATTGAGCCCCAGGTCGGGCTCTCTGCTCAGTGGGGAGTCTGCCTCTCCCTCTCCTTGCTTCTCCCCCTGCTTGTCCCTGCTCTCTCTCTCTGTCAAATAAATAAAATCATTAAAAAGATGGTCATCTAAATATTCAACCCTTATTTGCATAAAATTCTTAGTTTGCAGTTGCAAATGCACTGAATTGACTTTAATCTGCCCCATTTCAAAATATCTTTCAAAAAAGGTGGCTTCCTGCGATACACAGTGCAAAATGTTGACTTCCTATTTTATTTAAAAAAAATCAAAAATACTATTTTTCTGACTATATAAATATATATTCAAAGGGATATTTAAAAGTAAAAGAATAAAATATAAAAACAACTCATAATTTTGCTACCAAGAAATAACCACTGACCAAAATTTGTTGTGTTTTCATACATTTTCCATACCTCTCATGATACATATATACTGGTTAACAAAAATTTTAATCACATTGTGTCTTACCTTTCATTTTTCATAACATATTGTGAATGTTTTACCAGGCCACTAGTTATTCTTTCAAAATAGAATATATTTATACTTACAACATGTAGATATATCACTATTTTACCTTTGTTGGTCATGCAGGTTGCTTTCTATTCTTTGTTACCGATTCTGTTTTGAATATCTTCGCAGATAAAACTGTTTCATTCTTGCTCATTGATGATAAATTTCCTGACATACAATTGTGGGTTAAGTGAAATTTTTTAGTTAAGTTTTTCATTTTAATTCCATTACAGTTAACATAGAGTGTTATTAATTTCAGGTATACAATGCAGTGATTTAACAATTCTATACATTACTCAGTGCTCATCATGATAAGTGTACTCTTTAATCCCAAATACCTATTTCACTCATACCCCGCCCAGTAACCATCAGTTTACTCTCTCTAGTTTCTTGGTTTGTCTCTTTTTTCCCTATGTTAATTTGTTTTGTTTTTTAAATTCCACATATAAGTGAAATCATATGGTATTTGTCTTTCTCTGACTGACTTATTTCACTAAGCATTATACTCCCTAGATCCATTCATGTCATTGCAAATAACAAGACCTCATTCTTTTTTTATGGCTGAACAATATTTCTTTTTTTTTTTAAATTTTTTATTTCTTTTCAGCGTAACAGTATTCATTGTTTTTGCACCACACCCAGTGCTCCATGCAAACCGTGCCCTCCCTAATACCCACCACCTGGTTCCCCCAACCTCCCACCCCCTGCCCCTTCAAAACCCTCAGGTTGTTTTCAGAGTCCATAGTCTCTCTTGGTTCACTTTCCCTTCCAATTTCCCTCAACTCCCTTCTCCTCTCCAACTCCCCTTGTCCTCCATGTTATTTGTTATGCTCCACAAATAAGTGAAACCATATGATACTTGACTCTCTCTGCTTGACTTATTTCACTCAGCGTAATCTCTTCCAGTCCTGTCCATGTTGCTACAAAAGTTGGGTTTTCATCCTTTCTGATGGAGGCATAATACTCCATAGTGTATATGGACCACATCTTCCTTATCTATTCGTCCGTTGAAGGGCATTTTGGTTCTTTCCACAGTTTGGCGACCTTGGCCATTGCTGCTATAAACATTGGGGTACAGATGGCCCTTCTTTTCACTACATCTGTATCTTTGGGGTAAATACTCAATAGTGCAATTGCAGTGTCATAGGGAAGCTCTATTTTTAATTTCTTGAGGAATCTCCACACTGTGGCTGAACAATATTTCTTTATATCTATCAATCATCTCTCTACCTATAGGTATCATCATCATCTGTATACACACCGCATCTTTTTTATCCATCCATTAATGGACACTTATGCCACTTCTGTATGTGACTATTGTAAAAAATGTTGCAATAAACATAGGGGTGCATATATCCTTTTGGAATTAGTGTTCTTATATTCTTTGGGTAAATATTTAGTAGCATGATTACTGTATCATATGGTTGTTCTATTTTTAATTTTTTGAGAACTCTCCATACTGTCTTCCGCAGAGGCTGCACCACTTCTCATTCTCACCAACAGTACATAAGAGTTCCTTTTTCTCTGCATCCTCATCAACACTTGGTTTCTGTGTGTGTGTAGGTGTGGGTGTGTGTTTTAATTTTAGCCATTCTGACAAGTGTGAGGTGATATCTCATTGTGGTTTTGATTTGAATTTCCCTGATAATGAGTGATGTTGAACATTTTTTCATGTGTCTGTTGACTATCTGTAGGTCTTCTTTGGAAAAATGTCTATTCATGTCTTCTGCGCATTTTTAATTGGATTGTTTTTTGCACATTGAGTTTTATAAGTTCTTTTTATATTTTGGATATTAATGCTTTATTAGATATATCATTTGTCATTCAGTATGTTGTCTTTTAGTTTTGTTGATTGTTTCCTTTGTTGTGTTGAAACTTTTAATTTTGATGCAGTCCCAATAGCTTATTTTTGCTTTTGCTTCCCTTGCCTTAGGAGACATATGTAGAAAAAATTATTACTGCTGATGTCAGAGAAATTACTGCCTGTACTTTCTTCTAAGATTTTTATGGTTTCGGTTTTCACATTTAGGACTTTAACATATTTTGAGTTTATTTTTGTAATGGTGTAAGAAAAGTGGTTCAGTTTCATTCTTTTGGATGTAGATGTTCTTGTCTCCTTCATTGAAGATTAATTGACCATATAATCTAAGGTTTGTTTCTGGGCTTTCTACTACGTTCCTTTGAGTGCCATACTATTTTTGTTACCACAGTTTTATAATATAACTTGAAATTTAGAATTGTGATACCTCCAGCTTTTTTTTTTTTTTTAAGAATGCTTTGGCTCTTCAGGTTCTTTTGTTTCCATATAAATTTTAGGATTTTTTGTTCTAGCTCTGTGAAAAATGATAGTGGTATTTTGATAGGGATTCCATTAAATCTGAAGATCGCTTTGAATAGTATGGACATTTTAACAATCCATATGTTCTCCAATCCGTGAGCATGGAATGTCTGTCTTTCCAATTGTCCTCTTTAGTTTCTTTCATCAGTGTTTTATAGTTTTCAGAGTACATGTCTTTCACCTCCTTGGTTAAATTTATTCCTAGGTATTTTTATTTTTTGGTGCAATTATACATGGGATTATTTTCTTAATTTCTCTTTCTGGGGCCTTACTATTACTGTATAGAAATGCAAGAGATTTCTGTACATTGATTTCATATCCTATGACTTTACTGAATTTATTTATCAGTGCTAGTAAGTTTTTGGTAGAGTGTTTTTAGGGTTTTCTGTATATAAGAGTGTTGTGTCATTTGCAAACTGTGGAAGTTTTACTTCTTCCTTACCAGTTTGTATGCTTTTATTCTTGTCTGATTGTTGTGGCTAGGACTTCCAGTACTATGTTGAATAAAAGTGGTAAGAGTGGACATCTTTGTCCTTTTCCTGACCTTAGGAGGAAAGTGCTCAGTTTTTTCTTATTGAGGATAATGTTCGCTGGGGTTTCTTCATGGATGGCCTTTAAAATGTTGAGGTAATTTTCTTCTGTACCTACTTTTTTGAAGTCTTTTATCATGAATAGATTTTTTTTACTTTGTCAAATGTTTTTTCTGTGTCTATTGAAATGATCATATTTTTAAACATTCTTTTTCTTACTGTTGTGACTACGTTGTGATGTAGCACATTGATTTGTGAATGTTAAACCACCCTTGTAACTCAGGGATAAATCCTATTTGATCATGGTGAATGATTTTTTGTAATATATTGTTGGATTCAGTTTGCTAGTATTTCATTGAGGATAATAGTTCCCTTTCTTTCTAGTGTCTTTTTTTTTTTTAAAGATTTTATTTATTTATTTGACAGACAGAGATCACAAGTAGGCAGAGAGGCAGGCAGAGAGAGAGGAGGAAGCAGGCTCCCTGCCGAGCAGAGAGCCCGATGCGGGACTCGATCCCAGAACCCTGGGATCATGACCTGAGCCGAAAGCAGAGGCTTTAACCCACTGAGCCACCCAGGTTCCCCTTTCTAGTGTCTTAATCTGGTTTTGGTACCAAATTAATCCTGGGCTCATAGAATGAATTTGGAAGTTTGCCTTCCTCTTCTGTTTTTTTTTTTTTTTTGAATAGTTTACAAAACAACAGGTATTGACTCTCCTTTGCAATCTATACTTTCAATGCCATCCCAATCAAAACACCAGTGGCATTTTTCAAAGTGGTGGAACAGACAATCCTAAAATTTGTATGGAACCAGAAAAGACCCTGAATCATCAAGGAAATGTTGAAAAGGAGAAACAAAGCTGGGGCATCATGTTACCTGATTTCAAGCTTTATTACAAAGCTGTAATCACCAAGACAGAATGCTACTGGCACAAAAACAGACACATAGACCAGTGGAACAGGTTAGAGAGCCCAGATATGGACCCTCACCTCTATGGTCAAATAATCTTTGACAAAGCAGGAAAAAATATCCAGTGGAGAAAAAACATTATCTTCAATAAATGGTGCTGGGAAAATTGGGCAGCTATGTATAGAAGAATGAAACTCGACCATTCTCTCACACCATACACAAAGATAAACTCAAAATAGATGAAAGACTTCAATGTGAGGCAGGAATATATCAGAATCCAGGAATCTATCAGAATTGACATTGGCCATAGCAACTTCTTTCAAGACATGTCTCCATAGTCAAAGGAAACAAAAGTGAAAATGAACTTTTGAGACTTCATCAAGATAAAAAGCTTCTGCACAGCAAAGGAAACAGTCAACAACAAAAAGAAGCAACTCATGGAATGGGAGAGGATACTCACAAATGACACTACAGACAGAGGGCTGATATCCAGGATCTATAAAGAACTTCTCAAACTCAACATCTAAAAAACAGATAATCATGTCAAAAAATGGGCAGAAGACATGAACACACACTTCTCCAGTGAAGACATACAAATGGCTCTCCTTTAAATGTTTGGTAGAATTCACCTGTGAAGCTGTCTTGTCCTGGAGGTTTTTTCTTGGGAGTTTTTTCATTACTGATTCAATTTCATTGCTGGTAATCAGTCTGTTCAAATTTTCTATTTATTCTTAGTTTGGTTTTGGGAAGTCATATGTTTCTAGGAATTTATCCATTTCTTCTAGGTTGTTTAATTTGTTTGTGTATAATTTTTCATAATATTCTCCAATAATCCTCTGCATTTCTGTGATGTCAATTATTATTTTCCCTCTTTCATTTCTGATTTTGTTTATTTGAGTCCCCTCTCTCTCACCTTTTTTTTTTTTAAATGAATTTGGTTAAAGACTTATCAATTTTGTTGATCTTTCCCACAACCAGCTCCTGGTTTCATTGATCTGTTCCGTTTCATTTTTAGTTTCTATTTCATTTATTTCTGCTCTAATATTTATTGTTTCCTTCTTTCTACTGCTTAGGGGTTTTGTTTTTGTTCTTTTTCTAGCTCTTTTAGGTGTAAGTTTAGTTTGTTTGAAAATATTCTTGCTTCTTGAGGTAAGCCGATATGGTGATAAACTTCCACCATGGAACTCCCTTTTTTCTTATTTAATTTAATTTTTTTTCAGTGTTCTAATTCATTGTTTATGCACCACACCCAGTGCTCCATGCAATATGTGCCCTCTTTACTATCACCAAGCTCTCTCTTAGAATCTCCCTGCTTTTGCTGCATCCCAAAATTTGGACTGTTGTGTTTTCATTTTCATTTGTCTCCATGTATTTTGTAACTTCCTCTTTGATTTCTTATTTGACACACTCATTGATTAGTAGCATGTTATTTAATCTCCATATATATGTGCTCTTTCCATGTTTTTTCTTGTGATTGATTTCTAGTTTCATAGCATTGTGTTCAGAAAAGATGCATTGTATGACTTTGATCTTTTTGAATTTTTTGAGACTTGTTTTGTGGCCTAAAATGTGATATATATTCTGGAGAATGTTCAATGTGCAATTGAAAAGAATATGTATTCTGCTTTTTTAGGTTGGAATGTTCTGAATATATATCTGTTAAATCCTTCTGGTCCAATGTGTCACTTAAAGCCACTGTTTCCTTGTTGATTTTATGTGTGGATGATCTGTATGTTGATATAAGTGAGATGTTATAGTCCCTTACTTTTATTGTATTACTATCAATTACTTACTTTATGTTTTTTATTAACTGCTTTGTGTATTTGGGCGCTCCTATGTTGGGTGTATAAATATTTACAATTGTTGTGTCTTTTTGTTGGATTGTCCCCTTTATTATTACATAGAGTCCTTCTTTTTTTTTTATTAGGTTATGTTAGTCACTGTACAGTACTTCATTCATTTTTAATGTAGTGTTCCATGATTCAGTATTTGCATATAACATCTAGTGCTCAATGCAATACATTCCCTTCTTAATACCAACCACTGGGATACCCATCCTCCAACCCCTCTCTTCTCTAAAACCCTCAGTTTGTTTTCCAGAGTCCATATTCTAGTAGAGAAAGACAATTATCATATGGTTTCATTCATATGTGGAACATAAGGAGTAGTATGGAGGACAATAGGAGAAGGAAGGGAAAAATGAAGTGGGGGAAGTCAGAGGGGGAGATGAACCATGAGAGACTAGTGTCCTTCTTTATCTCTTGTTGCAGTCTTTTCTTTAAAGTCTATTTTGTCGGATATAAGTATTGCTACTCTGGCTTTTCTTTTGTTTTTCATTTCATGATAAATGTTTCTCCATCCTTTCACTTTCAATCTGTCTTTAGGTCTAAAATGAGTCTCTTATAGGCAGGAAATAGATGAGTCTTGAGTTTTTACTTTTCCCATTACCCTATGTCTTTGATTGGAATGTTTAGTCCATTTACATTCAGAGTAATTTTTGAAAGATATGTATTTATTGCCATTTTGCTATTGCTTCATGGTAGTTTTGTAGTTCTCTGTTCCTCCTCTTGTCCTCTTCTATCACAATGAGCTGGCCTTCTTTA